>NC_141760.1:84845703-85145703 GCF_982258835.1 Parasteatoda tepidariorum | reverse complement strand
GACGTTCCTGGATTTATTTTATTGCTACAGTTTTAATGATGGTACAACATAGCTTTTAGGACAAAAACATACGTTTCATGTACTATTTTGTTAATTATATATTATAAAACTGAAATAGATGCTATATATGTGTTAGGAATTTTACTAATTGTTCAGTTATCTTTTATCACTACATTTCTTTATTGGTAATACAATTGAGATTTTCACAATTTTTGTCAATTTGATTCACCTTATTATCTCCATTATGTAATGAAACAGTATAAAATAATAGTAATAATAGTAATGCAATACAAATATAAAATAATGGAGTAAGTCTATTGATTCAAAATATAATATTTATGTGTATTAATTTAATTTTATTGCTTTTTAAACTATCTAAGAATTTTCAGCAAAATTTAAACGTTTGACTGTTATTTTATATGGCCACCTCCCTAGTTTAACAAACCAGCTCCGTACCCATAATGGTAAGGAACTTACTTAAATTCGTTAGATTAGATTGTTAAGTATGTGTCTTTTATATAAATCTTCTTAACTCATTTCGGGGTTTACATCTTTTTCCATGGTTGGTACGGCACCAGACTACGGACTCGAAAGCTCCCGGCTCGAACCTAGTCGGTGTCAAAAAACATCTCCCTCGCTCTCCTTCTACATCAGTGTTAATGGTGCTTAAATCATTTATGTAATTTAATATTTTCTTTTTTTTTACATTTAATAATTGAAGACACTTTTTGGGAATAGTTTCCTTGTATAATCCATGAGGAAGAATAGTTCCAAACCTACCAATTATTTGCGAGGCAATAGAAATAAGTAAGTTTATTTTTAAATAATTCAAATTTGAGAAACGATGCCTATTGATTTATTTATTATTATTTATAAAAATAAATGTGCGTTTCGATTACTTCTGAATCGAGTCAGTGTTTTGAAATATTCTAAATTACGAAAAGAGGACTGTAACAATAAACTTAATATTTAATTTGTATGAAAGAATTACATGGACCAGCAAGGGTCGATCAATCAATGTTTTTGCATGGAAAGTAGGTACTTCATGCACTTACAATAGCTTTCTTCCTTTTTCAAACAAAACAATTTTATTCAGAGATGTGGCGATGGTTCATCGCTGCAGCTACAAACATCTACTACTACTACAATTTTCCCTCTGGCCCATACGCCCTCTGGCGTCACTTAACATTCCCCCCGATTGAAATTCAATTACATAATTTCAATAAACAATATAACTAACAATAGAATACATAGAACATATGAATACTATTAGAGTCATAAAAAAATAATGAACAACTAAATTCTGCTATGATTACAAATTGAGAACAAATACAATAGGATAACATGTGCTGATTAATATACATATAATTATAAACAAAATTAATTCACTCAAATAATTTCTCCTAAAAAGAATACGCATAAGAAAAACAATTTTTTTTTTCATTCAAGAGGTAATATACAAATGTCCCTGACATTTCTCTTGAAAATTTTACCATTAGGCATACGTACATTTACAATTCTTATTTTTCCATCCCTACTTTGAAATATTTCCACTATTCTTCCAACTGACCACTGTGTGGCAGGAAGTTGCTCATTTTTCATTAAAACAAGAGTACCTTTTTTTACATCGTCCTTACTAAATTTCCATTTGGTTCGACTCTGCAAATTATTCAAGTAATCTTTCTTCCACAATTGCCAAATTTGTTGACTAAATTTAGTTACCCTTTGCCATTTGGACAAATGAGTTTCCTTGATATCACTAAGTAGTGGTTCTTGAAGACCATTTATTGGTCTCCCAATTATGAAGTGACCTGGACTTAATGTTCGAAAATCATCAAAGTTTGCTGACAATGGAATGAGGGGCCGGGAGTTCAATACTCCTTCTATTTCAGCTAGAATAGTTACAAATTCTTCAAGTGTCAATTTTTGGCCACCTATCACTCGTTTGAAATGAAATTTAAAAGCCTTCACCCCAGCTTCCCAAAGGCCCCCAAAATTAGGTGATTTTGGGGGTATAAATTCCCATACCATATTCTCGTTTGAGAGAAAGTTAGACAAGTTTTCATCGCGGGAAGTGACAAGCTTCAAAAGTTTTTTAATCTCCACATTTGCTCCAACAAATGTCTTTCCATTGTCAGACATGATTTTCGAACACTTGCCTCGTCTACCAAAGAAACGTTTCAAACAAGCTATAAATCCTTGAGTGGTTAAGTCTGAAACAAAATCAAGATGTATAGCCTTTGAGCATAAGCAAATAAAAACAGCTACGTAAATCTTATTTAACACTCCTTTACGCTGATTCTTAAATTTTACTAGAAAAGGGCCACAAAAGTCAACCCCTGTCACATTAAAGACAAAATTAGGAGTGACACGTTCCCTTGGTAGATCGGCCATTATTTGTTGAACACTTACAGGCTTATTTTTAAAGCAAATCACACAAGAATGAACAATTTTACGACAATTATTTCTGCCGTTAAGCGGCCAGAATTTCTGTCGCACTTGAAACAAGAGTGCTTGTGCACCCAAATGAAAATACTTCAAATGATAATGATTCAAAATTACATCAGTTAATTTATGCTTGCTGGGCAGCACAATGGGAAATTTACTATTATTCGATAAATCAGAGTTTCTAAGTCTGCCACCAACACGAATTAGAGAATTTTCATCCAAGAATACATTTAAACAAGATAACTTACTCCTAGATGGAACTTGTTCACCTTGTTTGAGCCTTTTAAATTCCTCTTGGAACTCACCTGACAGCAATGAAAGCAGAAACCAATTTTCTGCATGCTTGTTCTCTTCAATGGTTAAGAACCCCTTATTTTTAGATATTGGATTATGACAATTACGAATAAATCTAAAAATAAAGGATAAAATTCGAATTAGTTTAACAAAACTGTTAGAAAGGTTAAGAATTTGTTCTAAAAAGGATCTATCATTGGTGGTAATTAGAGAAACAGATTGAATGTCATTAGGATCAGAAGCAGTGCACTTTTTCAAATTAATGTCTTTAGGAGATTTGAGTTCACGCAAATAGAGAGTATCTGCCACACTCTCAGCTGTTTGTTTTGGAAAGTCAGTTTTTTGAGTCAAATGGGATGGACCGTTCCACCACAAATCATTCACTAATATTTCTTGAACCGAAAGTCCTCGAGAAATGGCATCTGCAGGATTGTTCTGAGATGAAATATGATTCCATTGAAAGGTGTCTGTAAGATGCTGAATTTGAGTAACCCTGTTACTCACAAAGGTCTTTAATAAATGAGGAGAGCTCCTGATCCAGGCTAACGCTATAGTGGAATCAGTAAACAGCATCACTCCGTTTATCTCTAACTTTAGAGCAGTTAAAGATTTTCGAACAAGTTGAGCTAACAGAAGGCAAGCTGAAAGCTCGAGTCGAGGAATAGTCATTGTCTTTAATGGGCAAACTCTTGACTTACTGCATAGAAGGTGGCTGCAGATAGAACCATTTAGAGAGATACTTTGGAGGTAAACAACAGCTCCATACGCAGATTCGGATGCGTCTGCAAATCCATGAATAAAGATCTGACTTGCTTTGTTTATGATGACATGACGAGGAATCTTGAGCTTTTCGAGTAGAGGAAGAGCTGATACAAATTTATGCCATTCTTGAGCAGCGGATTGAGGTAGTGGATCAGGCCAATCAATTTTCAGCAACCACAGTTGTTGAAGGAAGATCTTTGCCTTTGAAATCACAGGGCCAACCAATCCTAGTGGGTCGAAAATGCGAGCTATCTCGGACAAAACAGATCTTTTCGTATAGGATGGGTTTGGATTCACAGAAACTTTGTAAGCAAAGGTGTCGCTAGAAGGGAACCACTGCATTCCAAGAGTCTTTACACTTTTTTCTTCTGGTGTATCATCAAATGGATACATTTCTGTATCCCCAAGTTGCAGATCCGGATGATTTGAACACCACTTGTGGAGCTCCATTCCACCGCAAGAGAGCATTAGTGTCAATTCTCGTTGAATATCTTTAGCTTCTTGTAGATTAGATGATCCCGATAGGCAATCATCCATATAAAAATCTTGTATTGCAGAAGCTGCAAGAGGGAATTTGCCTTTTTCATCGATGCCAATTTGTTGGAGAGTTTTTTGAGCAAGATAAGGAGCACAAGTAGTTCCGTATGTAATCGTTTTCAATTCATAAACACGAACTGGTTCATCCTTTCCTTTCTTCCAAAGAATTTTCTGCAAGTGAGTCTGTGATGGGTTAATTTCTATCTGACGGAACATTTTCTTTATGTCCACGGAAAAAGCATAAGAATGCTTTCGAAACCTGAGCATAATAGAAAATAAATCATCTTGTATGATACCTCCTTTAAGCAAAAAGTCATTCAATGATTTTTGATTTGTAGATTTAGCACTAGCATTAAAAACGACGTGGAGAGTAGTACTCGAGTTTTCCGGTCTGTAAATACCATGATGAGGAAGTACAAAATCCAAATTCAAATTATCTTCCGATGTTACTTCAACCATGTGGCCTAAATCTTCGTATTCTTGCATAAAATCAGAATAAAGTTTTTGCATATTAGGATTTTTTTCTAATTTTCTCCATAATTGTTCTAACCGCAAGGATGCCAAAGCTTTAGAATCACCTAATTCTACATTATCAGAATTTAACGGCATTTGAACAACATATCGTCCGTCATCCTTTCGATAATGTGTTTCTTTAAATTGTTTGTTGCAAAAAGCCAATTCATCACTGATTGTTTTCTTTTCCTCAAGCGCTTCTATTTCCCAGAATTTTTTAATTGAATTATTTATATCTTCCAAAGTCAAAAAACAAAGATTACTTGAAAATAGATTTGTTTCCGTTTTTGAATAATCAATACTTCCTGAGACAATGTAACCAAAACAAGTGTTCTGTAAAATTAAGTTGTTGGTTTTTAAACAAATCTTTCCTTCTCTTAAAAAATGGAAAAATAATTCAGCTCCCAATAATATCTGTACTTTATTTGGTTCATAGAAATGAGGATCAGCTAATGTTACGTTAGAAGGAAGTTTCAAATCAGAAAGATTTAGAGTTCTAGAAGGGGTTAGTCCAGTTATTTTTGGAACAATTAATAAATCCACACAGCGTTTGAAATCATCATTTAAATTAGATAAACGAGTGGTCATAATAGATTTAACGCTGAAAGAACTGTCATTTAATCCGCTAATCGGAATATTTATTTTTTCCTTTTTTATTCCTAGAATATTTGCTGCTTCACTACAAATAAAATTCGATTGGGCTGCAGAATCGAGAACAGCTCTCAAGGGTATCTTTTTATTATGCGAATCTTGGATGTAAATTATAGCAGTATTAATCAAAACAAAATTTGAATTTCCAGATGTGAGAAGCGCCGAGCTTGCGGTTTCGATATTTGATGAAGGAGGGGTAGAGGGGGGAGCGACCTTCACATCGGGAATCGTAGATTGAGTGGGCGAAGTGAAATAATTATTATCCCGGTGAAGCATTGAATGGTGAGATTTTTTACAGAAACATTTTGTTTTCGTTTTGCAAAAAGCTACAGTATGATTTGGGCGAAGACAATTTATGCATAATTTATTTTTCTTTACAAGTTCATATCTTTCTGAAACACTATAACTTTTAAAAATGGAGCATTGATAAATAGAGTGGGAAATATCTTTACATATAACACATGCATTAGGTTGAGAATTAAGTAATGCGCTTTTTGATCGTTGAAATGAATTACTAGAAAGTTTATTCATAGGGGTAGAGGTTTTCGCTTGTACATTTCTATTGATAGAATCCAAAACATGACTTCTTTTTTCCATAAATAACAACAAATCGTCTAAAGACGGGATATCTTGTGTTTCTAACGTTAGTTCAAATTGGATTCTGGTATTTTTATCTAGTTTCGGAATTATTATATTTATAAACAATGCATCCGAAAGGCTATTTCTTTCAAAATTAAGCAATTTCAAAGATCTGATATTTTTGTTTACGCTGTCTAAAAGATCCCGTAAACTCTTTGCATTTTCATTAATCATAGAAGGATAATTAATTATATTGTTTATATGTGTATCAATTAAAACACGTTTATTTTCAAATCGTTCAGTTAAAGCTTTCATTAATGAAACATAAGTATCTTCACTTGTTTCAATTAGTTTTGCTTTACCTTGTAAACATGAGCGTAAATAAAATAACTTTTGTGCATCTGATAAATAAGTATGACAATTGATTAAGTTTTCAAAAGCTAACTTAAAGTTATTAAATTCTTCATAATCACCATTAAACATAGGTAAAGGAATAGTAGGTAAAGAAGAATTAAATAGTTTTGGTTTATCTTCATTAATGTTTTTATCTTTTATACCAGTACAGTTAGATACACTTTGAATTAATAAAAGAAGACTTATCTGTGTTTTGTTTATTCTTTCTTCAATCTCCAACAGGGATGAATCGATCTCTTCTATATCTTCATCTTTTGCAATTTTGTAGTATTGTAGCCGTAGATTTTCCAAATCAGTTTCAAATTTTTTGAGATTATCTAGTTTATGATTTAATTCAATGAGCGTTGGTTTCTCTTCCACCGCAGACATTGCTTTAATTGACGTAACATAATGTTCTAAATTTGTTAATTTAGCTTTCAAAGCTCCACACTGACGATTCGCTGTCTTAATATCCATTTTTATTTGTTCAAAGTTCCGGCTAGGCGTGGACCATTATGTGCGTTTCGATTACTTCTGAATCGAGTCAGTGTTTTGAAATATTCTAAATTACGAAAAGAGGACTGTAACAATAAACTTAATATTTAATTTGTATGAAAGAATTACATGGACCAGCAAGGGTCGATCAATCAATGTTTTTGCATGGAAAGTAGGTACTTCATGCACTTACAATAGCTTTCTTCCTTTTTCAAACAAAACAATTTTATTCAGAGATGTGGCGATGGTTCATCGCTGCAGCTACAAACATCTACTACTACTACAATTTTCCCTCTGGCCCATACGCCCTCTGGCGTCACTTAACAATAAACTTAAACTGTAATTTTTATAAAAACAAAAATTATTATTATCCTTTTTAAAAAATTATAAATATGCTTATTTGTTTAAAATTATACGAAATCGATTAGTTTTTAAATTGTGTAAGAAAATACGAGTTGGTCATTGAACTTCTCTTTAACCTATATACGAATATTTTCTTTCTTTTTTCAATAGAACATTGATTTCAGTTAAGCAGAATTTTCGTGATGTGTATTTAGTAATACTAACTAAAAAAATAAATAAATAAAAATAAAAAAAATAAATAACAACTTTGTAATACCTTCTATTTAAGAGGTTATATATATTTTTAAGAATAAGGGAAACTTTTACGTCCCTTTTTATATATTTTACACTGGCATTTCATTGTTTAAATTCCTTTTCTCACTTACGATAATTTAGAAATTTTGTAAATGTATTTTTAGCATTTCAAATTGCTTCATTTCCTTAATGTTAAATTTATTTCGAAATATTATAAGGAATTTCATTTCATGGCATTTAATATTTCCTGTTGCACGCAATTACTGGAGCAAAAAGTATCCAAATTATTTCCACAGTTTTATAATATTCTTTCAGACCAAACTCTTTTCATAAATCTTAAGGAAACGCCCAAAAACAGAAAGAAAAAAAAAACACCTAAAACGCCTTACAACTTGTTAGGAATAGCAACAATCATCAAAATTTCAGTGATATCAATATTTGAGCAGTAAATAAACTTCAACTCACAATAAAAAAGTTTCATATTTCCTTTGAGCAAATTCTCTCTTTCAATCCTAAAGAAATACACGCAAAATAAATAATAATAAAAAAAAAAACTTTCACTGGGAACCGCAGGTCGTCTTATTTAAAGACTCAAGCCACTTCTCTCGTATTCAAGTTATATCGGAGATAGATTTTTATTGCTTGGCAATTTAAAGATGTGCTTCTCTTATAGGTAGATGTGCTGCTTCCTTAGCCTTAGGTGATTCTGCTTTTTGGGCGATACTTTATGGAGAAGATAGCGAGGACCATTTACGAAAGAAGCACATTCACATTTTTTTGTTGTTGCTGCCTTTTTTCAGCTAAATTCAAGCCTCATTTCCTTTTCTGCTTTTTTGTTTACATTAAATGCATTGCGCAGGGATCAGTTTTACAAGTGGGACGTCAAGAAAAAGCAGAAAGTTTACCATTATACGTTGCTGCAACGATTGTGAAATGATTTTAATGTAACGTTTCCGTAACGTTTCCCTACTAAGCTCCGCTATGCGTGAAGGGAATTCTGTGTTCTTGTGTCTTTGTAAACCATTCTTTTCAATGACTGGGGTGGCGGAGGGATATGATTGCTTCTTATGGAAATGGATGTTTCTTTTTTTTTGTTAGCTATGTAACTATATCTACTTACTTTTGGTCGATTTCATGGAGAGTGATATTAAAAAGAAAGTAGAGTAAGCAATCTTAAGCGATTTTTGTAATTTTCCAGTAGATTTAAGCAATTGATGAATTTAAATAGCTTCTTGTAATTTTATTTCTGGTTTTCTAAGATTTGGGGGATTTATTTTTAATAGGGATGCGTAGTCTCAAGATTTTTTTTTCTGAGGGAAATTAGTTTTTGTAAATTTTATAAATGTTTGTTTCTAACAATTGATTGGGTAATTCCATTGAGGCAGATAATTTCAGTCAAAATATTATTGTAAAATCTTGTGTTTTTTTATAGTATACATTTTATAAATATAATTTTACTTTGAGCAAAATAAACTGTATTTTTCTTTTCAATTCGAGTAAACATGAGACTACGTCTAAATTATCAGAGCAAAAAAGAAAGTATTTCATTTAATCGCCATACCTATTTTTGCATCCGTGTTCGGGAAGCATTAATCAATATATTCACAGGCCTATTAGATTTGTTCCACTCACGGCAACTCACTGTCGTTAGCGAGTAGCCTGAAGTGGAGAACAAGCAATGTGGGCATCATCACAGTAGACTTCTGTGATGTTTTCCAACGAGTCCTGGTTGAGCCTGATGTGTAATTCACACCTGACGTTTATATGGAGAACGCCAGGTACCCGATATAATCAAGAAAACATAATTGAACGCCACTGTTACGTTGGGCAAGATAGTTTGTTTGGGGTGGAATTATACTTCGCTCCAGAGCAGATCTGCATGTTCAAATCGAAACCGTGAAAGGTCAAATTTATCGGGACATCATTCTGGAACAGCATTTAGGTTTGTTTACAGTTATCATGTGGGCAAAATTTGTGTTCATGGATAACAACACCCATTCTCACTGAACAAACATTTTAAACGAATGTCTTCAGTCTGGGGATATCATCCGTATGGAATAGCCAGCATTTTCATCTGACTTAAATCCAGTAGTGCATATGAGTTTCATGTTTGCCCGACGAGTTGTAGTCCATCAATTACCTATTACTGTTTTCCGGAACTTCGGAGAGAATTACTTGCTGAGTAGCGTAATTTTCCCTGAAATCAGTACGATAATTTGATACTCAGCATACGTACGTGTTGAACGAACTGTATTCATCGCCTAATACAAGGTGAATACTAATACTTGATGAAATGTATTAAACATCGTTCCAACTATAGAATATAAAGTTTTTGTAAAGGAGTTATTTTTCATAATTGCTCTAAGGAAAAAAGATTATAGTTTTTATGAATGGTATCATGTATACACTATCTGTTTTGTTCTTTTTTCTTTTTTTTTTAGTTTTATAAGTGGGCTATAGGAATAAATCTCGTTTGTTTTGTTTCTGAACTCTTATTAGCTGAAGCTGACATTATCCTTAATTTATGGAAATGAATGGAGTTATTCATGATTGTGAGGTAACATTTTGCCCTTTTTAAGCAGAGCACTACATACTATTTTTTAAAAAATGGTACAAAATGATTCAATAAAGAAAGAAAAATATTTGTAAAAATAAAAAGCGTTTGTGATAAGATTTTTTTCGAGATTCGAAAAATTATTCTAATTCAGTATTGTAAGGCTTATAAAAATTTTTGAAAAAATAATATATTTTTTTTATAGACAAAGTTAAAAACATCCTGACCCTTAGCAAAAACAATAAGGTGTTTTTGAGGTTTTCTTGAGGTGGACAGGTCTAAAAAATGACACCGGAGGTTAAAAATGAGGTAATGTTTTGCAGTAAATTAACATCATCTATAAACCTCAATTTAAATTTTTACATCTTATAAAATCAATCTCACATATACCTCAGCGATACTTTTATCAGAAATTAGTTGAAGTTATTCACATGTGAGATACACTTATTTCCTTGTCGTATAGACAAAATAACATGTACACTTCAAAAACAGCCTCTCTTATGCTGGTTGCTTTAAGGCAGGTATCTATCAAACTCAAAACAACCTCAATTGCCAGTAAAACAACTTCCTTGACTTAAGAGGTCGAATTCTTAAGACAGTTTTTTAAATCAACTTTAAATAAACCTCAAACACACCCTAAATTTTTAAGGGTAATTTAATTTTTATCGTTATTCAAAAAACCCGCTGCAAATTTATTTCTAAATTATATATATTACTACTTACCACTTATGCAGTTGTTTTCAAAATAGTCCACTACTAGCCTTGAATTGCTGACTGAAACTCCTTTTTCTGTGGACGAAAATCTGTTGTATGGGCTTAGGCGACATTCGGTGAGCTGATAGTTAAATTCTGCGCTTAAGCACCTGAATTCCTTGTGATTAAGGCAAGCAATCTGGCAATCCTCTTTTGTATCTGCTTCAACAATTACTTTTTCATGGTCGATGCCAGTTAGTTCCTTATTTCTGATTCTCTCGAAAGACCAATCACGCTTGCATTGAGAACCTAAAAAATTGAAGAAAAAAAATATTTAAGGTATAAAATTGAAATTAAATAGAGTATCTTAGATGGATCTTTTATGTTCACTTTATTTTAATTTTATTTATATGTAAGTAACTAGTTTAAGGCGCAGGGTATACCACCATACTTTAGTAATTTTGACAAAGATAAAACTGAATTTTGAAAAACTAAATGAAGTAAAGATACTAACTTATTTTATTGAGTACTCTTTGAATGAAACTAAAAAGCAAAGAAAACACATAGAAATTAATTTTCTCAATAAATTAATTTCTGAAGTAAGCTCATTTGGAACAGTCTAATCAATTAGTATTTGAAGTCTTTTTTGAAAAATTTGAGTTAGTTGCCTCAGGAATCAATAAAGTAATGCTTCGATCCCAATAAAACATTGTGTCAATGTAAAGCAGCTTTACAAACTGTTTATTATAATAAAATGAAGAGTTAATGTGACTGCGTGTCTAACTAACCATTAATAACCATTAATATTGAATTTTCGGATTGGTTTAGCATCATCTATTGGTTTTCATGAAATTATAGAACATTCTATTCTATTTTTTAAATATTTTAAACGTAACATCATTGATGTTTGTTAGCTAGAAGCAGGCCTGAAAGTGAAACGGAAAAGAGAAAATACTGGTAGGAAAACTATTTCAATATTTGATAACATTCGGGCGGAGTTAATCTATTCTCAACAATAAACACTTCACTGTACTTAATTTTTTCTCGGCGAAGAGGCAATTCCATATAAAAATTGTATCCGTTAAAAGCAATTGGTAGATATGAATTTTTATTATTCCCAAAAAAAGCTAAAAAATGAAATTTATTTGCTACCAGTTTTTACTCATTTCCGTCTTGCTATATATGGGCTTTCAGCCCTGCTAGAAGCTCTCATATTTTAAAAAAGGGGTTTACTGCTCTTTTTTAATGATGAATTATTTGTTATATCTGTTAAATTAAATGATCAATGTGATCGTAGTAGCATGCGCTGGTTACTAGCATTTGGATCCACGTGTTTAATTTTTTTATAGTCATGGTGTTAAAATATGTTTTTATAAAACCAAATAATTTAAAATCAACAGTAACTGAGATAAAAATAAATAAATTATGTATTGAAATAAAAGAAAAAATAGGGAGAAATAGTTCTAATTCGCTAAAGAGAAACATAAATAATCGCCACTATATTTCTGATTCCAATGATTCCCTATTGTGATAATAATTAAACCAATTTAAAAAAAACATGCAATGTATTAAAAAGCAAAATTAATGGAGAAATTGGAATTATGTAGTATTTCTTTTTGGAGAAATGTAAAAAATCGTTATACTATTGAAGACAATGATGCGTAATTGAATTTGGCGATAAGCTTCACGATAAGCTATGATACGCTGCAGTTTTTCTATTATAATAAATATGTTAAATTTATTGTAATAGAAAAACTGCATTAAAACTCATTAAAGCTGCATCAAAACTGCATTGAAATGTGCATAAAATGTACATTTTTGTAACAGTTACTGTGGAAATAGACTGTACGGCCCTTCGAAAGTGATTAGAACTGGAGAAAATTGCTTGATTGTACCAACCTTTGACTCTCATCAGTTGGCCTCAGCAACAGTACATCTTGCAAAACAATAGTGAATGTAGTTCATTTTTATTTTGATGGGTAGGACTACTAAAAGCGTGTTTAGCTTAATCTAATAACGTAAAACTATCGGCAAGAATAAAAAAAAATTATATTGTAGTTATTTTAGCTTTACTAATTGTATTGGTATATGTCTTTCAGTTTTGTGGATGATTTCTTAGTGCTTCTAAGTACTGATTTATTGATTTTTGTCCCTCCCGTATAATCAACGGGTATTCAGATAGTGTTGAACAAAATTAAGCAAAAAATACTGATTTTAATTTTGATTTCTATAGCTTTATTGTATTTGTTAAAACCAAGTAATTTCTGAAATGCACAATATTCCCTCCAGAATACAGCAAATATATATTTCAATAATCTTTATTTTATTATCATTTTTATTAATATTTTTTATTATTTTTTTATTATTATTTTTTCATTACTTTTTTTTATTATTATTTTTTATTTTTGTTTTTTTATTATTATTATTTCTTCATTATTTTTTTATTATTATTATTTCTTTATTATTTATTATTATTATTATTTCTTTACTATTTTTTATTATTATTATTTCTTTATTATTCTTTATTATTATTATTTCTTTATTATTTTTTTATTATTATTATTTTTTTATTATTTTTTCATTAATATTTTTTATTATTATTATTTTTATTATTATTATTTTTATTATTTTTTTATTATTATTTATTTTATCTTAGTTAAAATTATAAACACAATAATACAGACTAAATGTTTCCGTATTAATAGATAAAAATATAACTACAAATTCTAAGAAATACTTCAAAATATAAGATATGTATTAGCATTTTATATCACACTAGAAGCGGAACATAATAAATATTTCTTTTTTATTTAATAATTAAGTTAAAAAAATCAAGACGCGTTAATAAACAAAATTAATTAACTATTTCTTAAAGTGTTTACATTTATTTGATTTATAAATATATTTGTGATTGTAAATGCTGAGAAATTAGGAAGTTTAATTAAAGCGAACGTACTAAATACCAAACATTTTATAGAAACTTTATATTCCAGGCATATCTATATTCTTAATCATTTTTCCTAATTAATAAAAGTTAATATAAATTTAACATATTTATCAACCATTTACCCCATTTTTTCAAAAAAAGCAAACTCAATGAATTCCGATGACAAAATCTTGTTATTTCCTGTCTAGACGATTTGTAAACAAAGTGATAAATAATTAAACCCTAATTCTTAATTACTTTGAACTGACGTAAAATTATAAACCCAAAGCAATCATGAGATTCAAAAATTAAGTCTTATTGTGAGTTAAATTTTTTTTAAAATTTTTTTAAAATTTTTCGTGTCGTAACTTAGATAATTTTGCTTTGAAATTGTATTTCAATTCTGAAATCTAGAAATTAACCACAACATGATATAATTTCGCTCTCAACCCCCGAGTTTGTATCAGAGAAAAGTGATTTTTGAAACTGACAACAACATCAAAGCAAAATATGAAAACGTTGTGATCACAAAATATGAAACTGATTTTAGTATAATCTAATAAACTAAAAACAGCACATGAAAACGATGGCAAACATGCAAAATATTAAAATGCATAAAAAGTTCATCGAAAATCAAACTAGCACGTTACTTACGACAAATTATTAAATAATGTATTTTCGTAAATAAGTTGACAGGTTTGACAAAATTTAAAAATTAAAAAAGAAATTTAATCGCAACTGAGGACAGTGCCTTCAAATATTTTCCACTAATTAATTATACCAAACAATTAATTAAAAAATTATAATTATAGCTAATATACGAATTAATTTAACTGAAAAAAAACTATTGATTTACATTACGTTACATATACATTTATTTATATTTAATTTAAAATAGCAATCAATGCGGAAATTCAAATAGAACTTTCATTATATCAAATACTATTCAAACAATGACTATATATCATCGTGGATTTTAATTAGTTTCTAATGATAAATAGATAAAATAAAACCAGCAAATCTCATTTTAATATCAATTGTAGAGATGTAGGGTTATATTAATGATATATTGGTGATCATCTAATTCTATTAATTAGTTCTGTTTACTTTTGGACCCTGCTAATATCTGTATGTACACGTGAGTCTTGTGTAGTCAACTGGTTTACCTATTAAGTGCATTAATTAGCATATTTTTGAATTTGTTTAATTTTATCTATCAAACTTCTCGCTAAAAGGGTATTATAATATTAAATAAATAATCCCAAGAAGAAGCGGTAAGATGTTACCTGATTAAAAACTTCTTGCGTCTCGAAAATATACAAATAGGAAATAATTGTCGAAATGTTGCAAGCACTTTAAAAATAATCGTCTATTTTCAGGACTTGCCAGACGTGAGTGAGAAGAAATGAAAATTATTTGAAATGAAAACGTTAAGTTGCTAAAGAAAAATAAAGAGGAGAAACAAAATTAGAAAAACAAAAGAAGCCGAGAAAAGGAGAAAAAAATGATAAATAGAACAAGAAAAACTATAGTGGCTGCGAGGTGCGAATCAGGGTAAAATGCATTTCCACACACTATGGAGAGGTGGTGAGGAACTAATGTCGATAAAAAGGGAATCAGCATTCAAGTGAATAAAGCAATAGATTCCTAAGCATAAAGATAATTTTATGTGATTGGTGTTTAAATAATTTTGGTAATGTCGAAATTGAATGTATACCCAAGATTCCAACAACGTGCAGAAATTGATGATTACTCGAGTTCTTGATAACTGACATTCATATTCTTTAAGTCTAAATCTTAAAGTGCGTCTAGTTTCTTCAATGTAGTCAAGATCACACTGACGTAATTTGTATGAGTCAATATATATTAGTGATGTATGAGCCAATTAATCGTTATTTTCAATTATATTCACTATATTACATAAATAATATTGCATTGAAAATATTTTTTTATTCATGCTTGGTTTAGATTGCTGACCAATATTGAAATTAAAGCTTGGCTTTCATAATACATAATAATTATCAAACTACGCCCATATATTATTATGGTCTTTAATTAGTTCCTGGTGAATAAATAAAATAAAATTAGTAATCTCATTTCTATCAGATATTCTAATTCTATTAACTATCTAATCTACCTGTCTAATTCTAAGTTTTTATTTTCAATTTTTGACTCTGCGGCTTTCAGCAGAATTTCTTATACACACAAGAAATGAGTTAACGCCTCGGTTCACAATTTAAATATATTAACTAGAATAGTTTTGGATTTATCTGCTTTTATCTATATTGCACATTAAAACGACACGACAAAATTAATCAATTGATTTATCCATTATTTTCAATTACGTAGACAATATTATGCTAATGAAATTGCCATGAAAATATTATAGATCCTGTATTATTTTTATTCATATTTGATTCAGATTCCAAATCAACATTGAAATTAAAACAGAACCTAATGCTAATAAAATTATGATCATAAATCATCATGGAAATTAATTAGTTCCTGATGATGAATAGATAAAAGTAAAACCAGCAAATCTCATTTTAATATCAATTTACTGGATGCAACATAGAGCATCTAATTCCATTGATTAGTTGCTTTTACTTTTACCCAGTCCGTGAAAGAATCCATCGAAATTGTTTTCTTTTGTCAAAAACCACAACTGTTATCGCTGCGCCAAACAAGTGATCGGAGTTGCATGATAAGTTGCGGAAATTGAACTTATTAATTAATTTTCGTATGGGGCTCTTCTTCTAGAATGATATCAAAACAAACAAAAAAAACTGCTAATTAGTTTGCTTGTTGCTATGGTAGAGGATTGAAAAGGGGAGTAATTCTTACGAAATTTCTGATGCTTCCTATCAGTTTCACAGTTGACTAACTGCTCGAGAAGAGAAAGAATACCGAAAAGTAATTCTTTAGTTTGGAAGTACCGCTTATTAAATTAGTCATTCGAGAATTTCTAGCATATTCAGAAAACCGCAAGTGAAAATTTCTATGATATTGTTATTTAATCAGTTAACAGGTGTTACTTGCGGCTGGAATGATAATTAATCCACTTTTGCAAGCTTTATGCAAACTTTTCTCTGCATGACCTTTTAGTGGGCTAATAAATTCATTATGCATATTTACAGAGTAAAAGAAGTGTAAACGTCAGTGATTCATGATTAAATACAGTCTATACAGAACTTTAAATACAGTTTATATGAACTTTTATCTTGATTGCAAGATGCAAAGCGTCAACGTTGACATTTTTGATGTGCTCTCTACGACATTCAATTTTTGAATGTTGTTAATTTTTGCAATGGTATAACATTCTTGAAGGGATTCAATGCTAATTCCATTAAAAAAATTTTAAATTTCTGTACTTGTGTCTCAAGAAAATTTAAATTTCGTATAAATGTGCTTCAACGAAATATAAATTTCTGGTATATGTGGGTCAAAGAAATATAAACTTCTGGTACATGTCTCGCAAAGAAATGCTAATTTCTGGTTTATGTGTTTCAATGAAATATAATTTTCTGGTACAAGTATCTCAAAGAAAAATTTAAATTTCTGCTACATGTACGACAAAGAAATGTAAATTTTTGTAATATGCATCTCAGAAAAAATTTGCATTTCTGGGATGAATATCTCAGAAAATCATAGACTGATTTCATGCATCTTTTTTTATTTGATATAATTGGCTCCAATCTGGCAACGCATGGACTTTTTCATTAAAATATTTTTTTTAATTAAATTGCAGCAAAATAACTTTTTAAGATTAAGTGTAAAAGAAATAAACATTTTATTTTTCTTGAAGATTTAATTGAAAACCACTCATGGATGATCTTTGCATAATTTGAAATTTGCATGCTTCTTAATTTCGAAATATTCTAAATTTATCAAACAAAGACATCTCGAAAAAAAGTTAATGCCAATTATCAGAAATATTTATGCCAAAAATTTCCATTTTTCTACAGAATAGGGAAAAAATTTAACGTGATATACAATCACCCCATTCTGATATTCCCCAATTATGTTCCTTTCAATCTATCCTTATTATCATGTTCTTAAATTTATTTAAATACAAGCTAACCACTAAATAGAATGCTTTTTTTTTTAAATTATTTTATTATTTTTTATAGACCATTAAGTTACGTGGAGCTAAATAAAACTGAGTAGTTAAACTTAAACTATTGGTACCCAATGCCTTGAAGCTTCTGTTCCTAATGGTGAAACTTCAAATTATTTATTTTATTTTATTATTTATTTATTTTTTATTTGGATTATAGGGTTGATATTTCCGACGGAATAATAATTATAAATTTGACACTAGGTAGTACTGAACTTCGAAAACCGTATACTTATGTAATAGCTTATTTATTAATGGATAATGGATAGTTAATATATAGTTGTTATAGAATAAAACTACAATTCACAAAAAATGCATTTATGATATTTGATTTCAAACATTTTTTATTTTATAAATTAAACCAACATTTCCAGAAAGTAAATTCTAGTAAATAAGAATATTTATTAATGCAGGTTTTTGCATTTGATATTAATTGATAATTTGCTTAATTTCATTTAAAAAAAACTTATTTTGTTTAAAGTGGTATAAAGCAATTAAGATTCCGAGAAAATATTGTGTAATATTACATCATCTAAGCATTTTTAGTTTTAAACACTATTCTAACTATTCTAGATCTATGAAAGTTTTAAACGTGAAAACATTTTTTTGCTAAATTATTAATTTTTTTAGATTTATTTTTGTGTCAAATGAATGTATAATACATTATTTTAAGAGATTTTTTTGTATATTTTCAGATCAGATATAGTTAAAAATATACAAAAAAAAAAAAACTCAAACTCACAGCAGACCGAAGTGCACTAATTTTTGAGCTAAGAATTCTATCATTAAAATTAAATGAATACAAAATATTCGCATTTACAGTTTAAAGAACACAATAATAACAAACACATAGGGTTAAAAAGCACAGAAAAAACATAAATAAAATTTTCCTCATTAAATTTAACAAAACAAAATTTTTTAGCATATTTTGCTATCTTAAAGCCAGGTTTAACTGCGGCTCAAAGCAAAAACGAAATAGATTCCAGCTGCAGCTGTCACCGAAACTTGGCGTCTGGTAACTTATGTTAACTAATTTATAAACAGGCTAATCAAGGTATGGTGGTCAGATGTTACTATAATTTAGCAACGTAAACCTGCCCTAACTTTTTCAAGCAATTAAAACGAAATCACATAACTGTCTTAAACACGGAACTTTTCAATTTTTATTTCTTTATCTAAATTTACAGTTTACTCTACCATTTTTAAAAAGCAATAATAAGAATCTTTCTAAAATACGTAAAGTATTTCACAAAAGGAACAGGAAAGTTTTGAATTTAGATAACTCGTATTTTGAAACTTTATCAGCTAACGTAATCCACAAAATTATTATTTGAGTTGAATAATTGAAAGATCCTATTTTTACTTCTAAACCAAGTAATTTTAGCAACAAACAATAAAATGTCACCGATTTAAAAGCTTTTACGGGTTCTTTTTAGGATTTACTAAAAGACTTTTCCTCCAAATTCTCTTTTCAGAAGAAAATTGATAGAACATAGGAATTAGCGCTTTTGTTGAAACCTCGATGAAAAGAGGAGAAGTAACTTTAAAAGTCTTTCACTTTTAGATATCTTTTTATCTGAGATAAGATCACCAAGATGGCTTTTTTCTTTTGTTTGGCTTTGTATCTGATCAAGCCAACACTTTCTCCTCTTTCACTTCGATCTCGAATTTCAATTTCAAACCGCCAACAACGGCTTTAAAATAACAAGTCTTACGTTAAAATGAAATTTAAAAGATCTTTCAATTGCTTCTTCGGGAAGTTGAAAGGAAGTCCTGAAAAAATATCAGTAAAATGAGTTCCGTCAAGTTTGAAAGTAGTGTATAATTAAATCTTATTATTTAAAGCTTTCTGTAACGTCGAGAATGATTTAAATTCTTATCTCATTAAATCTTCACATTGCGGAGCCAAAGGTAATGTAGTACGCAAAACGCTGACACATCATTTTAATTTCAAAATCTAAAAACTACAAATGGATTTTATATTTATAAAAATCACATATTGTTCCATTATCTTTTCGTACATTCTGTTTAAATAAAAGTTCTTGAATTCATTCTTAAAATAATCCTTTGGTTTCTTAGAAAGTCCATTAAATGTATCATTAAGTCCTTTTTTATATTAGAAGCCAAATTGAACGTAGTGAATAAAATCTGACACATTTAAAAAAATAATAATAATTGTCTCTGACACATCTATATGTAAAAAGTCTAAGGTAAATCCAAGAGAGAGAATTTATTTCGTCTTGTTAGCAGCAAAACTCGTAATTGTTTGTCAGTATATAATAAGTTGAACCTCGATTCATCGTTATTGTTTACGCTGAGAGAAAAAGAGAACCAATATTTCCAATTATTTTAAATAAATAAATATATTTATTTATTTCTCTTTTGTATCATAAATAGTTTTGTAGAAAGCATTTAATGTTTTCCCAGTAATTTCGTGCTTAGTATAAATGCATCAATTTTCAAAAATTTTCCGGTCCTTATTTAATATTTTAAGCTGACCAACATTCGTCGTTTTCCCGTATTTATCGTTCGCAATGGGTGGTCCCTTGAAAAACAATCGACTGAGATTCTACAGTAATAAGAATCTGTTGCTGATGATTGGCACATGTTAAATTCAAGCGCTTATTTTTTTGCGTAAGCCGACCAGGTGGCCGAGTGGTTAGCGTGCCTGACTGCGGAGCCGATGGTTGCGGGTTCGAATCCCGCTCAGGGCATGGATGTTTCTTTCTTTCTGTGTTCTATGTCCTTTCTCCTTTGTGTGATTGTGTGAATGTGACCCGCCCTGTAAACGGGTTTGTGGTTGTGTGACGTGGGCGATGCTGCTCCACCGCCGTAACTGAAAAATTTTGGTTCATAATGTCTTATTCTTTTGTCCTATTATGTCTTTAAGACGTAATATTCTATAATAATTATGCCGAAATCCGCCTCCTCACTATTTGGTGGATTTGCGCGATCAAATCCTTAGCTAGTGGCTTAAACTGGATTTGACGTACTAGCAAAACTTTGTGGACTCACTTCCTAACCGAATCCAAACGGTTCTTAAATCCAGAGGGGGTGCTACGCGTTTTTAAATGATGTTTTTCATGATTTCTCTAAGGGTGGCTAATGTTTTGTCCGGTGTGCTTATTTAAAGTGAATTTTTATATTTGTCTCTAATGGTTAATACATTCGTATAAAATAACCAGTAAAAACAGCATTTTTGTTTAAGATGTTGTATTTGAATTCTGAAATCTTTTTTGTTATTCAACGCATCCATTATACTTAAAGTGAATTTTTATATTTGTCTCTAATGGTTAATAAATTCTCATAAAATAACCAGTAAAAAAAAGTTTTATCCAATCTTAATTCCTTATCATACCTCCGAAATATTCTTGCCTAACCGATAAAAGCCTCAATGGATAAAAAAAAAAGTATCAAAGTAAATTTTGAAGGATAAAGAAAACTAAAAATAAGGACCTGTCCCCTGGTGAAAAATCCTGAGCCAGCAAATTCTGGAATTGTCTCAACCGTTTATGTCTTCCCCGAAAAACTAATGATTCTTTAATGCGTATTTTCGCTACGTTTGCGAATTTTTCCAGCTTTCCGTCTTAAGCTCACAATATTTTACGTTTTCGTGATCCTTATATTCTTTTTTTTTCCTGAAGCAATGGTACGGACCTTTTCTTTCCCTGCTTTTATAAAGTCTGGAAATGAAAAACTTACACGCAAACGATATTGTTTCACAAGGGGTAAAAAGCAACAAAAGCAAAAATTTTCAATTATTTTTGTTTTTCTATATTAAAAGAATAAAGTTATTTCTAATCGCTTTCTTTTAGTTAATATTGAGAGAGAAATAAAATTGCGAGAAAAAAAATTAATCATGGGTAGTAAAAGAAATTTTCTATTATGTTGCTGTGAAGATGAGAAAGAATCTCTCTATGTTTTCATTTAATCTTATTAAAAATGAAATTAAACTGAATTTCATTAAGGAAGTAAATTTTAAAAAAAACCTTTAAAATTTAAGCGAACTTGATTTTAGAAAATTTCGATCTCATTAATTACAATCTTTGATGAAACAAGATCCCGCGTTTAACAAGAACATCTTTAGATAGTTGGTTTATGTTAAATTAAAAAAAATCTTCATAAAATTATTATGAACCTTCTATCATTACGAGCATAGTTTTGATTTAGGAGGTAACAACTTATTATATTAAAGCTGTAAACATAGGACTGTTTATACGAGGGTTGTAAATTGAATAGTGGCAACTTAACCTTGAAGCTCATAGAATAGCGGGCATGCGCAAATAGGATATGGGAGCGGTGAGGTGGTGCTGTTGTCGATGTGTAAAGTGCAAAAAACAGTCGATCTAGTTAGATGAGCAGTTGTTGTGTGGCGTTAAAGTGAGGAGTTTCGTTTCCATCGCTCTAAAGCATGTTTACAAAAGGCTTAATGACGAAAAAAGACGAGATGCTTGAACCCATCTTGCTACTGTTTTATACGGTAAAGCATTTGCGCCACAGGCTTCCACTAATCCTCGACAGCATTCTGTTGCATTTTTGCCACGGGCAACTTCGATTTTAAGCCACGACTGCTGATCACCTTTTGAAAACATGCTTTAGAGCGATGGAAACGAAACTCCTCACTTTAACGCCACACAACAACTACCTTTCTAAGCAGATTGAGTGCTTTTTGTACTCTACACATCGACAACAGCGCCACCTCATCGCTCCCATATCCTATTTGCGCATCCCTTCTGTGAGTCTCAGGGTTAAGTTGCCACTATTTAATTTACAACCCTCGTAGAATATTTATTTTATTTTATAAAGATAATAAAGATTTAGTTTTTTTTTTCAAAAACATGTTGCAGATTATTTTTAAAGAGAAACTAAGTAAAATGTATGATCATTCATATTTACTGCCATAAACTATTCACAATGCATCTCGTTTGGTTAGGTCGTTAATAATGTCTAGGGTTACTCGTATGGGATATTAGCGTTGATCTGGGGTTCATGCTCAATGTCGACAATACTTTAATTTCGTTAGTTTCGCCATTCCTGGTAAAACAAGCACCCTACTTTAAAGAGCTAATTGCATTGGTTCCTACTTCGCCATTTTAACGAGTTTGGCCTAGCTTAAGCTAAAAAAAAGGCCAGGAAATAGCTTTTTTCATGGTATATATTTTATAAAATACTAAAAAAAATTACATTTGATAAAAAAAATAAATGTATCTAGCCAATATCCACCTTAAACCCCAATACTGAATTAACTTAAAAGTAATTTTGTGCTGAGACATTAGTTTTGCTCAACATTCATCGATGCATTCCATTAATCTAGAAAAATTCTGGAGTGATAGAATACACAGGAAAATAACTTCAAATTTAAAGAAAATGACTCAACGGACTGCCACACGTGACTAACTCTACCCTTAACCTGATACTAAGATGGGACATAGAAATCCCAGTAAAAGTTATTTGCAGACTTGAAATACTTATACTATTTGCAGACTTGAATACTATTGAAATACTTATAATATGAATGGAATGCATAACTGTGAGCGATTTGAATATAATGAAAATTTTTGCATCTATACTTACCCTGCAGACATATCTTTTCAAAATAATTAAAGTTTCCATTTTGCTGCAGAACATCAAATGATGGTCCCGTGCTTTCAGAATTATACTGGCAAGCTCCTTTCCTGTAGTCAATATTGACTGATCTGCACCTTCTGTCTTTTTTACAACGCTGAAGACACTCTTGAGGAGTAACATCAGAATTGACGTAGTATGGATTTGTATTCAAAACTACACCAGATATTAGCTCGAAACTAAGATCGCTAGAATCACAACCTGCAAGAACAATCTACTGTTAAAAAGGCCAGCAATTTTGAAAAGAAGTCCACTTGAAAAACAGTTCAACATAGAAAAATACGGTTTGATGCCTTTTGTATAAGCACCTAGGTTATTTAATTTCATCATGATTTTTTAAAATAGATACAAAGGTTATACATGGATGGCGAGGCTGCCCTCAAACCAGCATGTAGTGTTGCGAGTCGGAACATTCTTTTAAAAAAATATATATTTTATAGTATTTCACAGCAAGCAGCGTCATTTGTTGTCAAACTTTGTAACAAATTTCAAAACTTGGCTTGAACGAATGTCTCTTTTCCTAGGTAGAAAGCAGCAAAACGTACATTTCCTTTTTTTTTCAGTTTTTCTAGACTAAATTGTTCAAATCGTTAAGGATTTCTGAAAATGTATTCATAATGCAAAATATTTTAGGTAATATGACAAATAAATATGGAATTTTAAAGCTTTACTGAGTTTTCAGGAATTATACATTGCATTCCGAAAATACGTTTAATTATTTTAAATGTTGGTGTAAATAATACTTCCTTTTTGCTTTTAGAACATTCTGATATGTTTAAAATTTGAAAATGTTTCTGATGTTGAAGGAATTTCTGAGAATAAATTTGATAAATTCTCATAAATTTCATATATTTTTTTTAATTTTATTTCATAACAATAAAAACCTTTAACAATATAATGTAGTAGAGGAAGTGTTAGATATTTATCAAGATACATAGAGATATACAATATTGTTAAATTTGCTCATTGCACGTTGATTTCTGTCGTTAGTCAAATAATGTTTACCAATAAGTCAAAAAAATAGTTGCTTAATCGGAACAATATCACGGTTTACTGTGATGAGCTTTCAGAATAAAAAATAATCAATTATATACCGTTTAAATACGTATTATAAATAAAAATCCAAATTTAGTTTTCAATTTAATATACCGATAAAAACATTATACAATTCTTGAAATAAAAATTTTGAAAGTGCTTTTGTTATATAAAATATATTCAACAGTTCTTATAAAAATGATTTTAAACTTTTGATTTTTCAAAAGTGCACTCTACAACACATACTCTTCCTGAAAAAAAAACAATTATTTAAGTAGTTGAAGACATGAAATTTTGACAATTTTAATTCTATTTTAAATTTAATATAAAGAAAAAAACATTGTTAAAATATAATAATTTTCAGTGAGCTATTGTAGTTTTTGATATAAAATGTACTCAATATAACTCGTATTTAAGTGAGTAATTTTTCAAACCTGTTCTCCAAAACACATGTGATCGGATAATACGAAATAGTTAAGTAAATAAACATTTAATAAATAACCAAAAATAGTTTAAAAAATTAACCTTTTTCACTTTGGACTTGATTTAAAATATATAATTTAGTTATTTATTTTTTCAATAAAAATATTTATAAACATATCTTGAAAAGATTGTATTTAAAGCTCAAACTTCAGAAGCTTTCACTTTCAAATTTTTCTGATTTATTTTTTCAGCAACTTTGTTAACTGTTTAAAAATTAAGCAATTTGTAGATAATTGCACTATATTTTATAAAAGTCTGTAAACATTTTCCTTAATACAAACAGACAATACAAACTATATAATACAAAACAGATCAGACAGAATGAAAAACAGGCAAAAGACTGGCAAACAGAAGACAGACAAATAAAAGACAGGCAAAATATCAGACAGAACAAAAAAAGACATTTTTGCCTTCGTATCCGTGTTTTGGTATTCAAAAAATTTCATATTTATAGGATCTTAATAGATGTTTATAGGTCATGCACGCATTTAATACTTCTGTTATTATTTAACATAATCAGACGTTATTTTTGTTCGTAAAACATCCAACAATTAATAGCAGAAAATGTATATTTCATGATTTCTGAAACCTCACATATCCTTCTCTTTACTTATTTATATCCCTGACGAACTCACGGTAGACATCTTCTTTTTAACCTTCACAAGGCTACACACTCTAATCAAACTGTTAGAAAGTTCAATGATAAAACGGGGCATTGATCACGATTCATACATAAAAATCATTCAAGGCTACCTGCACCACGGAGTAAAACAGTCATCTAAAAGTAAAACAAAAACGAATACTGCTTGCCATAGATGAGAAAAATAATGAAAGAAAGAGTCCAGATTTAGTCGTAAATACCTTCCAAGCTCCGGGTAATCTCGTAGTAATTGAGGCTTCAGGAAGCGTGTAGACTTCCAGGGTTCTGAACAAGACCTTTTTTGTTCTGATGCGTTAATCCGCAATACATTTTGTTTCTAACTCTACCAAACAGAAAAGATCGGCACGGAAAAAGCGCGTTTTCAAGACGCAGTATAAGAAAATACAGCTGTAAAACAGTAAGAAAATGCTTTACATAATCAGTCATTTTTATTTATTCGCATATCATCCGATAATTATTCACACAAAATGTATACTTTGTAATTTCGGAAACCTCAAGTATTCTTCTCGTTATTTATGTATGATTCTGACAAATTCACGGTGGATATCTTCTTTTTTGACCTACACAAGGCTCGACCTAATCAAACTTAAAAAAAGTGAATTGATAAAACGGGGCATTGATCAGGATTCATACGTTAAAATCAGTCTAGTCTACTTGAACAATGGGTTGGTTGGTTCTAATGCCACTTGCTACACGGGCAAGCCTGCTTGGTGAAATCGAGCAAATTTAAGGCAGAGTGTGCGATTCTTGTTTTTCAGTGGTGCCATCTATGGCCAAGAATTCGACTTCGCCACATCATACGTCACACCTGTTTATAAGGCGGACCCATGCATACATCCATTCATTCATCCACAGTTCGTAGTTTTGACCTGAATCAGAGAACAATCGATCCAGTACCCCTAGAGGTATTGATTTGTAATGGGAACATGAAGGACTTTTGAGACTCGGCAGATTTAACGTTCATCAGTCACTTTACTACACGGGGAGTCTTCTGCCGGAGGGGTTCGAACCCACGAACTCTCGGGCATGAGCCCAGAGCCCTACCGACCAGGCTATCCCGGCTTTGAACAATGGGTAAAATAGTTTACTATTTTTGAACAATAGGTAAAATAGTAAACTAAAAGTAAAACAAAAATGAATACAACTAGTCATAGATGTGAAAATAATTAAAGAAAGAATAAGCATTTAGTCGTAAATACCTTCTAAGCCCCGGGTAATCTCGTAGTAATCGAGGCTTCTAGAAGTGTGTAGACTTCCAGGGTTCTGAACAAGACCATCTCTGTTCTGATGCGTTAGTCCACAATACAGTTTGTTTCTAACTCTACCAGAGAGAAAAGATCGGCATGGAAAAAGTGTATTTTTAAGACACAGTTCACCACATTCCTCTGCTGTCACATCTTGGTATTCTATTAAACTGTAAGGGTGCTCCACGTTGCCCAATGGCATGATGTCTGCGCCATACACTTTTCTGCCTGTAAAATTAAATAAAGTTGTATCTTCGATGCAAAGAAACATAAAAAAATAATGAAATTGCAATTTTTATTATTAATGAAACTGATTTGATGTTTTAGAGAAACATTTATCAAGACATTAGTATAAAGGTAAGCAACACTGTAGGTATTGTTTCTTTTAACTTCTATACCCTTCTTAGACCCCAGCTTTTAATATAAGACACACAGCTTAGAAGAAAATAAACTAAGAAATGCAATAAATGTTTTTTCTAAAAAAAGCAATTTACTTATCGAAGCTTCTTTAATTTTGTTTCATTATTTTAATCACTTGCATAAAATATTTTTATATTCTAACTTTCAGCCTTTTTGAATATTATTGGATATTTTTATAGTGATTGTTTATGTGAATTAAGCAAAAAGTAAAATTAACATAAAGGGGTCCAAACTTTGGACCGCTCTCTTGACTAAACTGTTGGGACCATATTTCCCAGATTGCAACTACCCCCTTGAAAGTCAGAAATCCGAATCCGTCGAAAAAAGGGTATGTTTATTCAGAGAAACTAAGTTTTTGTGTATGATTTCGTATCCTCTGCACTAATTAATTAGCATATATGAGATTAATCCCTGAGACCATTAAGATAGAGTCCTATAATATTAAGATCCTGTCATTAGATCTAAAGCTATTTAGTCTGGTTCGTTTATTTTTTTTGCGCACTGTACACAAGTTTAAATGCTTTTGTTTTTTTAACGAAACAGGGGTAACTTATACTTTAAAAGGTAAAGGTAATTTATATCCAAGGGTAATTTATATCCATATCACGTTAGAGTTATCTGATACCTTACGAAATACTCTGGCCTCTCCCGTCATTTTAAGTATAAGGTTCTATAAATACGTTACTATAAGGCTAACCACATGAATAACTAAATACGCACTTAACATGAAACTAATTAGGAAAAATCAGAAATAATCAACACTTTCAACAAATTGTTTGTTTTTTTAATTAGTGAGTAATAAAATACGGAAGAGGCCAAAATGTCCCCACCCGTTTTTTTAGTGTTGAAATATATTTTTATTACAACTTATGCATTTCATACAATCCATGAAAAAACTTAATTTATCTAATAAAGAATAGTTATGGATGTAATGTGTTAGCAACATCCAATATCCTGCAACTCTAAAATTACACGTTGGTTTGTTAATACAATACTTGCGAATGCCTATATTATTACTCTCACATTAATGTTTCTGGCAATTTAGTTTGATGTTGATTGATTGCCATATAGCTGACTACTACTAGGATGGGATAGTTAATACCAGCGTGAAACAATTTGTAAGCTCTTATGATGCTTAAATACCAAAACAAAAGTGCGTTTTAGTAATTTATATTTAATGTGTTGATTGAACGCATTAGCATGCCCTTACGTTACTTTTCGAAATAGTTAATGTATGATATGTTATATCTATAATATATAATTACTTTCGATGATCCAAATATGGCAAATGTTGTGTAGAACTGTTCTCAAATAATAAAGTTGAATCATAGATATTTTATGACAATAAAAGGCCGAATACAGACAGAAATTCTTTTGAAAAAAGAAGAGGTAAAGTTATATTGAAGAAAATTGGTATCCTTACGCATATATATTTAAAATGAGTTGAGTATTGTTTTTTTTCTTCACAAAATCGATTCAATTCTCAGAATCGATTTCATTCTAAAGAATGAAACACTTAAAAAGAATAAAATAATTATGGACTTATATAGGCGAATTATATTTTTCTTTTAATAGACTTCAAATAAAACAAATATGTTCAATATTCAGTAAATTTATTTCTTTTAGCTTTTAAATATAATATGAACTATCTTGTTATTAAAATACCTTTTTGGATATAATAACAGTAATATTCAATACTGTAGTAATTTTAGTAATTTAGGTCTCATCATTTTAGAAACTCTATTATTGTTTTAAAATGCACGAAGAATTTTAAAACTGTTATTCAGGTGATTATAATATTTCTGAAATAGTCTTTACTTTATTTATCATATTTAAACAAGAATAATAAGTATAGACTATTATATCAATTTAAAAATTATATTTTCAATTTTGTATTGTAATTGAAGCAAACTATAATAGTTATGAAAAAATTAACATTTTGTTTGTAATCCACTAAATCTTTTTTTTTTCAAAACGTTCTGTATAAGTTTGGATTGTGTATGTTTAAATTAGTGTGTAAATGGAAAAGGAACAATGGAAAAATAAAAACATATGTTATTAAAATAATTATTTACATTTCTGTGAATTTGCACAAATAACATTTTCATTAAATGTATTATAAACATATGTATTTTAAGCAGGGTCGTGCAAAAGGAATGTAAATGCTTGCGGCAGTAAATCTCTCAAATGCCCTTAAAAAGAGTCGTGTAGTAATATAATCTCTGGTGGGGAGGGGGTTGAAAATCTTATTAAGCTGGAAGGAAAAAATGCATTGGGATGATTTTGATGCATAAAAGTTTATTTTTTTGCATATATGTTTGAAAATTATTATCTTGTGAAAACGTATTATTTAAAACAAAATATTCTCTTTTTTTTTTAAATTGAAAACAATAAGTTTAAACGATATAAAATTTACTTATTATTTTTATTTATTTATTTTTATTTTTTTGAAAATAACAATTTATTTTACAGAAAGTATTTCGCTTAGGAGGACATGGGATCTTTAAAAATTAAGATACTTTTTTTTAAACTAAAATAAAAACATTTTGTAAATTTTATTAATTTTTTGGATTAAATTTAATATATACGAATCTCTAAAATTAATGCATTCTAAAAAAAATTTTATGTTATAAAATGGAAAATGCAATGATACAAAAATGTTAAAATACAAAATCTATATTTTCCGTCTCAATAGTCAGCATAAAAATCACTTGATTTTTATCTACGAAGGCATGCTAAGAATAAATAACGACACGATAATTCATTTCGGTTTAAACTAAAAGAAAGTTTTCAGAAAAATATTTAAAAAAAATACTTTTTGTGAATTTTTTAAAACATCCGAAAATCAACATGCGTTTTGTAATGGTCATTTCAATTAAAAAATACTTGAAAATCTGTGATTCTTTATATGAAATTTTGGGGAACTTTATAAGAATGTAGTGAAAAAAATGAGAATCGATGAGTTCAATGAAAGGAAAACATTAAAATTTCATTTATAGGGACAGAAACCTAACATCTGAGCAAAATATCTAAATAATCTCAACAGAACTTTTAAAAACTACTTTACTGCTAAAAATTACAATTCGAAATCGCCGCAAAATGTTTTTTTGGCATTTTAGACAAATTAATCTTGATCTTGATAATGTAATCTTGATGATCTTGATAGTTTTAAAATAATTCAGTCGCATTAAGGCAAGTATCGTTACGCAATATAGAAGTTAATCTTTTAACCAAAATAATATTATAATCTAGTACCAGATTATATGATACCTTTGATTAGCCCCGTTACCTCTTCTCTGCATGTCACTGATTTAAGGAAAAAATATCCCTTACAAACATTTAAGGTATTTTTGAGGTTTATATGATAACAATCTTAAAAGATCAACCTTCCAAGATGTATATTCAAAGTATATGATGTTGTTTTATTCACACTTGAGGTTCTTTTAAGGTTGATAGAAATCTGCTGCTTTTGAGGTGTACGGACTAATTTTTCTACACTTCAAGCAAATACGCATATTTGCATTGTGAATAATTTCTCCTGATCTAAACTGAAATTATTTCTGAGTTATATACAAGGTTGATTTTGTGAGGAGTAAAAAAGGTTGAAATTGAGGTTTATTAATGAGGTTATTTTTGATGCAAAACATAACCTCATTTTCTACCTCAGGTGTATTTTTTTACATCTGTCAACCTCAAAGCAACCTCAAAAACACTTTAGTTTCTTGTAAGGGTACATCCTGCCATGCACTGATTTAGAGAAGTTTAGAGAAGAATATATTTATCAAATAATAACTACCTAATAATTACTAACCTTCCTCATATGGGCATGTTACGTCCATGTATTCCACCGATGCTGAAGTAGATTTTCGGAAGTGGGATTTTTTGTTGAAACGGTCCTGACGACTAAGTCTACATTCAGATGATTTAGAGTCAAACTCTATGGAACGGCAACTGAATTCCTTGTTACCAAGACAAGCTTCCAAGCATGTCAACCGAGAACTGTTAGAAATAATCTTATCGTTGTGTTCTGAAAGCTCCATACCTCTCATGGATTCAGCAACAAAAAGCCGATCACAGGCCCCTGCAGCGATAAAATAAAGAAAAAAAGCAAGCAATTATATTAATGAGTTCAGCCACATGCTTAAAAAAGTATCTAAATCTTGATTTCATAATCAAGAGAAAATTGTTATAAAATTTAAAAGATAATAGAGAAGGAATTCTTAATTACGAGACAAATAATATCCTCCATAATTTCAGGAATTTGTGTCTATTTTTACCGTTTTTAGTACATTGTATATGCATAAAATTACCAGTATCATAAAATTATCCATAAAATTACCATTAATGCATACAATTACCATTGCCATAAAATGATCCATAAAATTACCATTAATGCATAAAATTACCAAAATTAATATTATTAAATTAATCATATGCATTGTATACGCATAAATGCATAGAATTACCAAATTTTATCATATTTTATAAAACAGTATTTAATTTTTAATTTTACCGAAAGCATTACCAAAGCGACTTCGGTAAAAATTACCGAGCTTTTTGGTTCTCCTAAAAAACCAGAAGCAGGGTAAATTTTAACATATTCTGGTAGTTTTGTTCATACTTTTTTCTCTCACTACCGTTTTATTACAATTAGCAATAGCAATAGTAGTATTTGTCATCTCTAATATTTTTTTCCTTAGGAATCTCTCAGAGTGACCAAAATAAATGTTCTAAAAATCCTATTTACAGCATTTTGGTAGCTTTAAATCACGAAACGTTTGTCCGTAAGTAAAAAAAAAATGAATTAATTAAAACGTATAACTTCCTATAACTGATAGATCTTAGTTTACTTCTCAAATATTGTATTGGTTACAATTATTTGAATGTCTTTAAGTTTCGCATCAGTTATTCCATTGCATAGAAATTCAAAAATAAAAATGAATAATAAATAAATGTACAGGAGTACCTTTTAAGCAAACTTTTTCCATATAATAGGTTCCCGATGTAGGAAAGAGAATCTGGTCCATGCGCCTTTTTGTGTCAGGTGACACGTACGTCATCAAACGACATTCAGTCTCATTGTCATTTTTCGTGAAAACAAAAGACTGGCAGTTGGCATCCAGAAGACATGTTCGAGAACACTCAACAAGAGTCGAATACTGGATTCTTCTGTAAAAGGCTGGCGCTGGTAGGACACTGGTAGATAAAATAAAAGAATCTACGCTTCCTCGACCACATTTTGCTGAAAATAAAAATGAATAAAAATTTAAACAGATATTTTAATCGTTTGACTTTTCCAAGTGGTAAAGAGCTATTTTACTTTCAACACTGTTGGACTTTTTAATCTAAAATTGCAATAAAATAACAGTCAACAGTCTGCCATCTGATTAACTGTAAAGTTTGCGGCAAGGAACATTTTTTACTTTTATGGTTTTGAAACTTTTTACAATTTGTGTGGTTAAAAGATATACAAAACTATACAGTTTTTTTAACCATTTATTACTATCATGGTTTCAAAATCGCGAAAAGAAAATTCATCTCGACATTGGAGTCAGACTTTTCGTTAGGTAAGGGGCATTGGAATTGGAGTTGTGTTTCATCAAATGAACCGTGGAATGTGGTTTAATTAGTTTATCTGGTTGTTTGACCTATGTAAGGGATGGGAAGTGCTAGACTTTTTAGTGTTGGGCGTGTTTTATGGGGTTGATTTGTATGTGTGAATGAGAGCATCGTATTCAAATAAACCATGGTCACAAACTGGGGAGTGCAGGACACTGATAAAATATTGTGGTGTCAAAGCTGGGACTCGAATCTCCGGTCATCAGATTGACGGATTAGCTCTACCGGTTACAATATGTACCGCTCTGCAAGGAACGAAATGGCTTCAAGAAGTGGGCGTAGATTGTGCAGTAAAATTTTGGTTGTTTAACCGTATTAGGTGAAAACAGGCAGTAAAATTTTTTTCTCAGTTTTTTTTTTTTTTTTTTTCTTAAATTAGATGGTTTGAATGTTTAGGGTAATTTGACTGTTTCGTATGAATATTATAAAATAACAATTAAATGAATTGTTATTCAATAATTTTCTTCAATTATAAATAACTTTGAAAATTAAAGCAAAATCGAATTTTTTTTTAAATAGTTTATAGTAAGGTAATAAAATAAACAAGAAAATTTTTGCAGTAACATTAAACTTTAGATAAAGAATTATTGGAAGCTAAATACAAAAAACGCTTAATTTCTAACGAAATTTATGTACAGTGCGTCAAAAAAAGGATCACCCTGAATAACTTTTGATCTTATAAGCGGATCTTCACGTTCTTGGACTCGTTCTTAATTTTTCGAAAAGGTGACCTCAAATATGCTAATTAATAAGAGCACAGAAAATATTTTACGTTACAAAATCAGACACAAAAGCACACTTTCTCTGAATAAATATACCTTAATTTCATCGAATTCAGATTTCTGATCCCTAAAATATAGGGGTTAGCCGCAATCTGGGAAATATGGTCTACTACAGTTTGGTCAGATGAGCATTCCAAAGTTTAAAAACTCATAATTTTAATTTTAATTTGTGTGTATTTTACTATATCTCGAGAGCTTTTACAACGAATTGAAACATTTTACACACTATTACACAATTCGTTTGTCCAAATATAATTCCATGCAAAAAAATAAATTTTAGTAAGTATTGAATATCGTTTTAATATTTTATTTAATAATAGTCGAAAATTTTTTAATTGTAACAACAATTAAAAATACAATTACAACAATTTTTGAGTACAATTGTATACAATTTTTCTGCATCATTTAACGTACGTAATTTTACATGCCAGAGCACAAAACTTGAACAAAATCGATTGAATTGTTCCTGAGAAATCAAACTTTAAACTTATTAGTTTTTTTAAATTTCGATTTCCCTGGAATTATTTGACCTATTTTGCTATAACTCTGAATTTTGCTATGTGCCATTTTCTAATAAATGATGTGAAAAATTTTATACCTTACAGTTAAAATTTTTTTGACTATTATTAAATAAAATAACAAAAAAATATTTAATATTTACTAAATTTTAATTTTTGTATGGAATTATCTTTGGACTAGATGTTCTGGAGGTATATCGAAATACGCAAAAATAAAAATAACTTTAAGGGATCTAAACTTTGGATCGCTGTCGAGACCAAACTATAGGGACCATATTTCCCAAATTGCGGATACCCTCTATATTGTGAGGGTCGGAAATCCAAATCCGTTGAAAAAAAGGTACGTTAAAAGGTTTTTTCGTTGATTTCGAAACATAAAATATCGTATGCACTTATTAATTAGCATATTTTAAGTTACTCCCTCGAACCATTAAGATTGAATCCCAGAACTTGAAAATCCGATCATTCGATCAAAAGTTACTAGGAATAACCTTTTTTTTTTTCTCTCTGTACAAGAACTATAATATACGAGCGAATTTTTCAGAAAACAATTTTTGTTTTTATATTTAGGATTTTTTTAAATACTTAATAGAGCAAAACTCTGTATTATATGGCTGTCCATAATATTCCAAGAATATGATGTAATACGTAACGTTTCATATGATGCAATACGATTGTTTGAAAACAAACTATGAACTTTGAAACTATGAACATATATGATAATGTATGGGTAGCTTCAAAATTAAATTAAAAAAAAAAATTGATTATTAATCATTGTGAGCAAGAAATTAAATACGGTTTTTCTAACGCAAGTGCTATGCAACAGCTAAAATGTACGAGCGTAATTTCCGTTTTTTTTTTTAATAAATATTTCAGAATTTTATTTTTGAATAAACGTTACATAGAAGGAGCATAACTGGCTTACATTACATGTTTAAATAATCTGTATTGAAAGCAGTTTAAATTTTTAATGAATATATAATGCAAATGCAATGATTTGAAATTTTAAGAATTCTAATAAATTATGAGAAAAAGCAAACTAAAAAAAACATAAAAAATAATTTGATGGGAAAATTAGTTTAATAAAATGAATTGTTTTAATAATTCCAGTTTAAGAAACTATTATATATATTTATTTAGAAAAGCTGACTGTTGAAGAAAAATATGTCGTGTAACTTAATTTATTATACCTTAACCATTTAAAAATTTGCATGAACTTTTCATTACATAATAATATTATAATATTATAATATTCACCAAAAGCGTTTCATATGATATCAGAGCTTTCGAAAAACTGCTTTAAGAAGAATTAAGGCCTGAGATATTGGAAAATCATAGCGAAAAGTTTGGTCTAGACGGAAAACCCTATTTCAAAGGAAGATTTAAAAACAATTGTTTAGACAAAAAGCTTTTTTATGTAAATTTTCAAAAACCTGCATCAAAGGATAAAATATGAAAGAGATAAATTTATATGGCTGATGGTGCAATAGAGGATATTTCTGTTGCGTCACCTAACAGAACTAATATTTTTATATAAATGCCTTTACTTCAGACGAACATTTATCTAGCATTTATTGCAATAATGCTGAAAATTAGGATGCGATTTTAATTTTAGTCTCCTTTTTTATCAATTACTAGCAAAAAGAGACAAGCCTTCAAAATAAGTTAACTTTGTAAAACAATGTTCTTTTAAATTTATTTATTTTTTGAATTCTGAACTAATTCGAATTCTTAACTGATTTTACTAACACCATGGATATCAATTATTTTTAGTACTGCATTGCACAGCACTAAGTTCTGTATATATGCTCCCGAATATGGTGTGTATCTAAATGCAACACCTAGAAACAAAGTACGGTCAAAACTACCAGAAAATGGTAAATTTTACCGTGTTTCTGGCACTATGAAAACACCAAAAAAGCTCTGTTATTTTTACGAGTACATCAGAAGAGGGCATAAAACAATTTATTCGGCTAAATTTACTTTCCATTTAAATCTTTATTCCAGATACGTATTTCCAAAGCATTTAACAATCTGCAATGATATATATTATCATTGCATATATTTTCATCCTTTTAAGTTTCTTTCAAGAAAAAATATAAATTTTAATCTTACTAATTTTAATCGTCATCACTTTTTTCGAAGAAAAAAAAACAGATTGAAAGAGAATCATGACTGTAGTTTAAATTAAATATTTAAAAAGGTACAGGATTTATTCTTTCTTTAAAAAGGAAAAATAACTTTTGGTCCTACTTTGACCAACAGAAAAAAATATATACTGCAATATATTTCCTTCAAATAACTACATTACCTAAAATTTAATAATGTTACCTAATGATGATCTATGAACATGTAAAGTATTAACTACAATTCATGCAAAACTTAAAATACCAGCAGTTAATTTTTGAAGTGCATTCTAGCATTCAAGAGATTAGTTTGAAAAATGAAATTTTCATAATTAAAACTTTTTATTTTAAAGTGATTAAATTTAAATATCAAAAGACTAACTGTAATAAATTTGATTAAGAACATTTAATGCTTTCAAGTTTTGAGCAAAATTTAATTCTGGAAATAACTGATGAAATATATTTAATCTCTTAAGAGATGATTGTGAAGTTATAATGATTTATAAGCTTTAAATTTATGTTTATTTTTTTGAGATTTAAATGCCTGTTAACTGTAGTTAATTTCTTGATATTAACAAACGTTGATGAAGAAATGCATTTAAGTTTATTTAGCTAATTATCGTTGCATTTTGAAGTTCGGAACACATATCTCGTTTTATTCCATTTAACATTACTTTTATTACTGGATTTAAAAGAGCAAAAGAAAATCGTTCAATTTTTAATATATATATATATGTATACAGGTGGTTATCAAAATAATGGAAACACCCTAGATTTTGAAGGCTTGGGAATTGCTGTTCTGCCGTAAATGTTCTCTTTATGAAGGTATCTCCTAACTGTAATTGTTGACACTGGGGAATCCAGATGCTGATTGAGCTCTGAGGTCACTTTGGCTGCAGTTGTTTTCTTTTTAGACATTACAATCCGCTTCAATAAACATCGGTCTCTTTCACTCAGCTTCTCCTTCCGTCCACTATTTAGCTTTGCTGAGCTTGTCTTTCTACGCTGTGTGTATGCTGTCATGACTTTAGACACCGTACCTCTAGAAACGCCTAAAAGCTGGGATGTTTCGGTCACTGTTGCTCCAACTAGTCGGGCTCCTACAATTTGGCCTTTCTGAAAATCTGCGAGATCTGACATTTTAAGCTTCTGACAAAAAATCAAAACGTAGACAACTCTGCTGAAGCTCTCTCATACCACCTAATATATGTACTTTTTATATTAAGAAAAACTGGTAGCTATGATTATATTTTAATGCTTATGAATCGAATTCTTAAATGTCCCTTTTATTCACAAGTGTCTCCATTATTTTGATAATCACCAGTATATATATATGGGTCATTCTCACGAAAACTGTCATTTTTCAGTTCATAAAATCCCAAAAAAGTAAAGTGAATAAAAAGCTCTGAAACTTTTTATATTAATAGAAATATGTAATGGCATTATAAAGAAAGTATATATCCTATAAATTATACTTAATATTTAAATTAATTTTTTAAATAATTAATTTATAATTAATTAATTTATAATAATTAATAAATTAATTTAATAAATAAATTAATTTAATAAATAAATTAATTAATTTAATAAATTAATTTATTAATTTTTTAATTTATTTTTCAAATTAATTAACAAGTAAATAATTATTTTCACTATTTAAAAAGTGAGGGAATGACAATAATAGTGAGGGAATGGTATTTTATTTTAATACATGTTTTTATCTAAGTTACATCTACCTAAAGTTTTAAAATGATAACATACTACGTATATCTAATATTTATTATAATTTAGTTTTATATATTTAATAGTTTTTACAGGTTTAGGAAATAAAATTGGCTGGCAGGATTAAACAAAAAAATATTTGATAATATACTCATCTTGAATCAGTCCCTCACTTCAGCGTCATTCCCTCATTTTATACACTAGTGAGGGAATGACGAATTCAATAAAATTTAAAAATAACAGTTAGGCCTAATTAATTTCTGAAGTCAATCACATACAATTATATTCATACAAGAAAGCAACATATAATTATCCACTTTCTCGATGAAGTTGTATTTTATTTTAGTCTAAAAAAGGACATGAGGGAATGACAAATGTAAAAAATTTTACCTGGTTTGATTCATTCAAATTTATTCCACAGCAAAGCTTCTTTAAGTTGAAGATGGAAACATACTGCAATTTTGTTCTATAATGCCAGTTGTTAACTTCTGAAGTTTTTATTAAAATATTTTTATTCTAAGAAGATTGCAGGTGATAAGAACATTGTGAGGGAATGACGCGAAACACTGGGGACAAAGTTTAAAATAGTACTGTGTTAATATTTTTATCAGAAATTAAATTTAAAATTGATTTTCTGAATTCTATATTTCAGTATTCTGAAATAAAAAACACGAATTTGTAAAAAAAAAATATTATTTCAGAAACAATTTTTTTCTTTTTTTAAAACAGCAGTGGGGACAAGTGAGGGAATGACATATTGGTATATTTTAATTGCCTAAAATAAATAAAAAATAAAATTTGTTAATTTTATTTTTATTCTTTTGTTAGCTTGCATTCTGAAGGACACTTTCCCAGAATTTTTTTTCGTAAGCTGTAAAACAAACATAAAATATACTGGGGACATGAAAATGACTGTATATATATATATATACAAAGCAAAATATATCACACTCTTGTTCTGATATATTTTGTTTTGGCTATATTGATACACTATTAGAAAGCACTCCTTTTTGCGGATATAATCGTGTGAGCTGATGAAAAGATTGTATCTTTTTATTTACCGGATTTTTATTAATTTTTTTATTATTTTTCCTTTTCCCTTTCTTTATTGTTCCGTAAATTTTCCATGTCTTCTCGACATTTTGAAATTTTTTAAGATATGTGTGTTAGCAGGACAGCACTGCATCAGGGGACACACCACCTGTTTAATCACACATATCTTAAAAAAATTTTAATAATTTTTGTTTTCTGCTAGAATTGTTTTTCTAAATTTATAAATTAATATAAAACAAATTCGGATTTAACTGCGTTAAGCACTTTTCTATTTTGATTTATTATTTTAAATGTTACTTACTTATTTTGTCTTTTGTGGACATTGTAAATTAGTTTCATTCTTTGATTATAACAATATATATATATATATATATATATATATATATATATATATTATTATTATTATTATTATTAATAGATATTAGGATATCAAATTTTTTTCTTAAAAGTATTTATGACTTACCGTATGGGGAATATTCTAAACATATCAGGACAGTTTCGGAAATGTCTTTTATAGAATATATTTATTTCAATTATAAAATTTAGTTGGGAGAAATTTTACTTTCACAATATTCGTGTCGATTGTGCAAAGTAAATGTGTGAAACCAACCTAATAATTGTTTAACGCAAACAAAATACAGGCAGTTACTGTTTTTTAACATGCCTATAAGCAAATTTCAAATGGTTAATGCTTTTTTCATACTTACCAGAAATTTCAGTAGCCGCTAAAGCAACAGCTAAGAAAATCTCTACAAACATATTTCTTCAACTGTTTCTAAAAAGCAAAAATTATCTGATTAGTTACTATAATACACATATACCAACACTATAATACACTTATACCAACACTATAATACACTTATACCAACGCAAATAAATAAAAGTTTGTTAACTCATGCAATTATTAATAGTTCATTATTACATTTAGTTTAATCAAGTATGTTGATGATTTTTTAAAACAATTATTCAGAATATTCTTAAAAAAAACCTAAGTAATTTTTACTTTTGCAACTAACCAAAAAATAAAGCACAAAAATGTGAATAAAGCTTAAATAGAGGCAAGAAATAGGTATAATAAACTGAAAAAGTATGGCCAAAACTACCAGTTTATGGTGAAATTAATTGCTCCGCAGAGGATCAAATTTGTAATGGCATGTCTTCGAATCATCCTCAAGGATGTTTCCCGGATCGTCGTCAATAGCCCATTGTGCAACATAAGTCTTGTGAGGCGTAAATAAAATACCTACCTACCAACCTGATTGAACTATTTTGTCTATCTGTTTCTGCGTACCAAATTGATATTAATGTTCAAAATATTTGTAAATTAAAAGGAATTATATTTTATGCCGTTATTCAAATGTTATCGACTAATTTTTCATAAAAACAAGTCCTATACATAGTCAATCATTTAATGCATTATTAAAGACGATATTTCAGTACAGAAAAAAATAAAACTTCTTTAGACAACAACCAAAATAAATATGTTTTGAATAGTAAATATTATTATTGTTATCTCCAGTTAAAAATATTTGATCTTTACGTGTTTGCGTATAAAATTGTTCCACGAAAAATCACACGTATTCTGATTTCTCTCTCACGCAAAGTGGCCAAAAATGGACAAATATAAATCAACTGTAGGTCAAGATAAAAATACAATAGTATTTGGCTTACAGAAAGTCCGCCAAGAAGCACATAACTTTGTTGTATTATCAAGTTTGAAGTATCATTTTTCTTTATTTGCGCCCTTTTATCTCTTGTAAAAGCTTTTAGAAAGTTCATACTCAGTGACCAAGAAAACTTTGTTGTCTGGGAGTAAGAACAGTTCTTATCGTTTAGAAGACAAAATACAAGAAAATATTTCCTTTCTCACAAATGACTATTTTTCTTTGAAAAATGAATCAAGGAAATGCAAAGCTAATACTCCTAAGTGAATGAATGATAGTTTTGATTTTATTTAGATGCCTTTATTTGCAATGCAAGAAATGTGAGACTGAAATTTACAAAAAAGCATTATCATAGTTTAAATTATAATTAGGATCTTTTATTTGCAATGCAGGAAATTCAAAGCTGAAATTGCTAATTGAATGTATCTTAGTTTTAGTTGTCTCTAGGAATCTTTATTTGTTCTACAAGGAATACAAAGCTTAAATTCCTAAGGGAATGTATCATAGTTTCAATAATTACGAACCTTTATTTGCAATGCAGGAAATATAAGGCTGAAATTCAAAAGTGAATGCATCATAGTTTTAACTGTAAGTAGGATCCTTTATTTGCAATGCAAAACTGCAAAGCTTAAACTCCTGAGTGGATGTATAATAGTTTTAATTGTAATTAGTAGGCTTTGTTAGCAATGCAAGAAATTCAAAATCATATAGGTATCATAGGTTTAATTGTAACTAGGATCTTTTATTTGTAATGCAGGAAATCCAAATCCTTAGAGAATATATTGCTTTTATTTGAAATTCATGAAATGTCAAGCTTAAATTCCTAATTGAATGCATTATGATTTTATTTGTAATTAGTAGGCTGTGCTTTCAATATGAGAAATACAAAACTGGTATTTATTTTTATATTTATATGTTATCAGCAATGTAAGAAATGTTAACATCGTAAATAATGCCAAGCGTTTTTGCGAAAAATAATGATTCCAGTTGTTTAAGTGCCTTTTCCAACAATTTTTTTTTTGAAAAACCTGAGCAATACAAGGATAGCTATTTCACATTCTTATGATTTTAAGCAAATTTTTTTATTTAAATTTCAGCTAAATTTTCCCCCAAATTTTGACTCTCTACATAATCTATTTGTAAATTTTGTGAAAAAAAAACAGCAAATAAAATATTCAATACTCTAGCTTTTAAATTCCTCCTTGGTCAAATTTTCAGTCATCAGTAGCTGTAGTACGTTAATATTTGGGGTAACGTTTTTAAATGCAGGTTTTTAAACTTATTTTTGAGGTTTTTTCGACAGAAATCACCTCAAAGAAGAAAGATTTGATGTTCTTATAGTCGTAAAATTTTAGCAAGCAACATTTTAAAGCAATTTACTTGTTTCAAACATTAAATAGGTAAAATATTATAGATCATAACGTAATTGGTTTAATATGTTTTGTTGAAAAGTACATCCATAAAACACAAAGATATATTTATTCCGACGGATGGATTGAAATAAAATTTAATTAATTTGATCAGGAAACATAGAAATGAAATATCAGCGACGCAATTTAAAATTTACTTTTTTTCTGACGATTTTGGAAAGATAAATTTTTTATCGTCTTCACTTATGCAAGTTTGACTCTTTTTCTTCAAGCCCTTAGGACGAGTAGCGGCTGACGCCCAATCTTTTTTGAGACCCAAAAATACGATATTAGAAACAAAATAACATTCAGGCGTGATATAGAAATAAAAAAAAAAGTAGTCTCATTCTCACAAAACAGGCGTCAGTTTCACACGATATTTTTGATCGCTTTTGGAATTCTTTTTTTTTTCTCCCATCATGCAGTTGTTATTTTTACTGCTAGGTGCCTCGGGTGATTCTTTTTGGTGAAGAAAAAGAGAGTCGAACTAGCAAGAGCGACAGAAAATGAAGAAAAAAGGTTCATGCGATGCAGCAGGATTAATACAACTCAACTCCTCGCCGTCAGTGGCAGTCTTTCTGCTTCAGTTGAATCGGGAATTGTTTTGACACTGCTTGTTCGAAAAGAGCTTTTCGCGGAATAATCAGATGATGCGCATGCGGAGACCTATGACTTGAGAATGAAATTTTCTGGAGAAATTTATTTCCTAAAGAAAAGACACCTCTAAAAGTCCTGCTAGGCTTCTAAAATCATTATTATATGTTGCAAATCGAAAAACATGTACCATTTCTTTACCTTGTTCAAGCATTTTGTCTAGTCAAATATTAACTTTTTCTTTCTAAAATGTCATTTCATTTTCTATGTAATAAGGGTAAAATATTATGCACAAAGTTAAAAAGACGTTATAAGTAAATTTTTTTGGAAAAAAATAAATTAAATCAAGTCAAGTAAATGCAAATGTGACGCATGAAATTTTCACTTATTAAGTTTCAATTCAAAAAAGGACATGACACTTTTAAGGTAAATATTACAAGAATGTTCTTGTAGTCTCTACTGCAATTTTATACTTTTATTGTAAATTTAAGAATGAAGGTAGTCTGATTTGTTAGTCAAAATTATAATTCTTATTGCCACACATGTAGTAAAATTACAAAACTGAAAATTTCACCGAATGAATGGTTCCTATGCTATGCTCTACTGTATCGTGAAAAAATTTCCTAATTTTATCACACATTAAAAAAACATATTTTATTTTCATTTTACCAAAATCATTACCATAGCGCTTCGTTAAAAATTACCGAGCTTTTTGGTGTGCACATTTAAACCGTCAGAAACAATCGAATTTTACCATATTCTTGTAGTTCGAACCATACTTTTTTTTCTGTGTTACTACTCTTGTTTTTGGCGATTCTGTTTAAAAACTTTCTATATTTTTTTATTTTTATCAGAGTTAGAGTTTTGTTACCATATTGATTGCCAGAAATGTGAATATGTACATTAAGTAATATAAAAAAGAGAAGACCTTATTAATTGTTGATCTAATGATTGAATTTAAACGTAATTCAGTTTTTCATTTTCAAGTTAGCTTGAACGAAAGCTTAATATTTCAAGGAGCTAAATTGAAATATGATTTGCAATTCGTACAGAAAATATTTTATGTTCCGAAATCAGGCACAAAAACCTACTTTCTCGGAATAATGATGACTTTCTTTCGACGAATTTGATTTCTTGACATGCAAGATATGAAAGAAATCAGTAATCTGAAAAGTATGAGCCATAATGGCTCAGGTGATAGAGCGTTCGCCTTCCAACAGGTGAACCGGGGTCCGATCCCAGCGATGACTGGTCGATACGAATTCCGCCTCTGGCTTGCATCAAGTACAATGTTGACGTGAAATATCCTCAGTGGTAGACGGATTATGGGTTAGAGTCCCTTTGCCGTCAGGCTAACCATGGGAGGTTCTCGTGGTCCTCCTCACCATGTAACGCAAATGAGGGTTAGTTCCATCAAAAAGTCCTCCACGAAGGCAAATTTCTCCCAATACTTGTTTCAGGTGTTCCCTTGTCTTCCGGATTGGGTTATAAAATTACAAGGCTACGGAGTTTAACATTAGTAGTCGTAAACCCAAAAATTGGGTCGGCTGTTCAACGACGGTTAAAAAATATCAGAAAAGTATGGCCTCAATAGTGTAGGCAGGAGAACAGTCAAAAGTTTGAACCTCCTAAATATTCATAACTGTCAAGCAAGATAAAATTTTAAAGAAACTATAGTAATAAAGTTTTAAAAAAAAGTATGCTGTTAAACAACTTGGAGTTTGTTGAGCCATAATACTATGAAGACCTTATTTGCATATTTATACCTGAATTTGGTGATAAATTGAAACAAAAAATCTTGCGAATATGAAGCAAATTTAACATGGTGCTAAGTCGAACCATAACATCATGCGAATTTGTAGGTACCTAACAAGGTAGCAAATTGAACCATAGCATCGTGGGAATTTGCGGAAACCTTATCACGGTGATAATTTGAACCACAATATCGTGTGAAATTGCATTAAGCTTAACATAGCTCTAAGTTGAACCTTAATGCTGCATGCAACAACTTTAACATGGAGCTATGTTGAAACAAGGTCTTTTAAATATGCTGCAACCTTAACAGAATGCTAAGGTAAACCATAATACCATGCAAATATGCTGCTGACTTACATTGTGTTAATTTAAACCAATCCATGCGACAAATACAATCACACAAAGGTAAATAAAAAATGTGACAAATATTCTACATAATATACTGTAGAGAGCTAACTATTCATATCTACTGAATCAATTAACCATTTCCGTTAAATGTTGTTAGAGGGTGCTGTAGGCTGGTAGGCCATGAGAAACTTTAAGAAACGCGCCGTTGACTTTAGAGTGGATCATCCTTAAGTATTATAGTTCATGGAAAAACCAATAAAAACATTCTAACCCTAACTGCATATGTTTGCATAACGATTGTTATTGTTTTCTAAGACGAGTAGAGATTTCGAAATTGAAAATCTAAAAAAGTTACTGTATTTTTTTTTAATAATGACTTAAAACAATACAATAATAAAAAAATACAATACCCTTTTTACATTCAGGTTTTCAATTACTAGTGATTTTTTTAATCAAAAATATTAAATTAAGATGTTTAAAGGTCGCAAGTGAAAAAAGCTTATAAAAGAAGAAAATTTTCTTCACTTTACATTGAGTAAACAAATTACAATAATAATATAGTTCAATAAAGATAAGCATAATGCTTTGAAAAATATAAGAAAATAGAACTAATCCACCACTAGCTATTGAATTTCGGAGAATTTATGTAACACGTTATAATAATTTGCCGACATTAAAATGTGTTTACTTTTTCCTGAAAGTTTCTTTTCATTTTTTGCTTTATTTATATTGTTTTTCTATGCAATACTGCATTTGACTTTATTAGCAGTTTCTACTGAATCGTACCATAAAATAAATTTTCCAAAATGGCTCGTTGTTTGGCATTTTCTTCCTTTCTATATCCAGTAATCATTCTTATTTATATTATTTATATTATAAAATTATGTGATATTTCAAGGAAACCTGAAATTTACGTTGAATAATAAAAAGTTTTTTGTTGTTTCTGTGAAATGCATTCTCAGCCTTTCTTTGTTTTGTTATCCGCATATTATAAATAAAATATGTTGAGAATTCAGGCGGAACTTGGTGTAAATAATACTGTCCAACGAAACATGCTATTATAAGAATGTTTTTTGTTAGCTAAGTTGACGTTGAAATAGTAATTTTCTACAAATTTTGTGCTTTTTTTATAATTGTAAACAGTTTGTTTTAATTTTCAGTTCGAAATTAATTTTATAAAAGTTTTGTGTATGTTTAGAAAACTTTCTTAATTCTACCCATAAAAATAAAAGAAAAACAAAAAAGACAGCAAAATAAATTGTGAAATTTTATTTTATTTTATGACCGTCGTTGAACAGATGACCCAATTTCGAGTTTACGGCTATCAGTGTTCAGCTCCGTAGCCTTGTAATTTTAAACATAATCCAGAAGACCAGTCTATCAAGTATTGCGAGAAAGTTTTCTTTCGTGAAGGACTTTCTGATGGGACTAACCCGCATTTGAGTTACACGGAGTGAAAAATCACAAAAAACTTCGAAGGTTAGCCTGACGGCAAGGAGACTCTAATCTATGATCCGTCTACCACTGAGGATATTTTACGTCAGCACTGTGGATGGTGCGAACCGAGTGCAGAATTCGTATCTACCAGTCGTCGCTGGAATTCGAATCCGGTTCACCTCATTGAAAGTCGAGAGCTCTACCCCCTAAGCCACCATGACTCTGGAAATAAAATTGTCTTTATTGATTTTTTCTTATTTAAATAGACTCTCAAACACCGTATTCCTTGTTCAAATTTTATGTCATACCAATCACGCGTTTAAATACTCTTTCCAGTTGGTTTCTTTCCAGTTTTCTCCAATTTAATAAAACATAAAATTTAATACATGTTAATATTTCAAAATTACATATCAAGCTATATTTATTTTAAAAATGTGCAACTTTACCCACATTAATTTTTTTAAACACTTGTCATTTATTTAAACATCGAATTTGCGTAATTTCCAAAACGAAAATTTAAAGAACTATTTCGGTGCATTTATTAAGTGCAAACGAAGACTCATCATTAAGTGCAAAAAAAAATATTTAAGAGGCTGAAAAGATTTTTTTTTTACATTGGTGACGCATTTGCACATAATTTTGTATAAAAATTGATGTAATGAATAATTTGGAATAAAAATTATTTTCGTCAATAATTTTGATAAAAATTTAATTACGTAATTAGTTTTAAATTTAAATTAATTACGTGGAAAATTTTGAATTAATATTCAAGAAACTTAACATTTAAAAATTTTATGGTAGAAAAAAATTTATATATTATATATTAATTTTAACATATGTTAAAATACATTAAATTTCAATACATATAAATTAAAATTAAAAAGCTCTTTTATAATTGTTCTCTAGTGAGTTTTTTAGATAATATAACATGTTTTTTAATTAAGTATACATATTTTAATTAAATATTAGTTATTTTGCTATTGCTGTTAAATATAAATATAGAGCTTTCAGTGTTTAAGCTAACTTAATGGAAGATAGGTACTTTTTCTCCAAATAAAAGCGTAAAAAATCACCTTATTATCCTTTACGCCAATGATGCTTAATCAATTTTAGTAATGTATACTACTTCTATTATGTTAAACTAGTGGGCTGCTCCCCCTGCTCGCTAACGCTCACCAACCCCTGAAAATTGCTACGCAATCTTATATGGTTTGCTTCGCAAACCAATCTCGCTTCACTCGCTACTAACTTAGGTATATTGCAAATGCACAAAATTCTAAGAATTCAAATCCATATAAAGAAAATTTTTTTAAAAAAAATACATCTTTTTATTAAATACATTATTACAATAATAAGTCATTAAAATAAATTTGAATTCAAATAAATGACATGTAATTCGTTAAACCTATTAAAAATGTGCTATAGTATAATTCGTGATATAAATCAAAAATCGTCAAATAAATTCGTAATTTATAAATTCGTGAAAAAAAGCGCTTTCGATAAAATACTAAACTAGAGATCTATCGACAAAGACTACTTACTCACTTCTGCCTAGCTTAATTGTATGAGATTGCCGCAGCTGATGCTCTCTGGTTATTTCAGTTTCCGTTTTTAAAAGGGCCATATGTTGAGCCACCTCAGCTAGATTTGGCATGTGACATTTTTAGCGGCAATCATTGGTCGATTCGCCGTGAAAGAGAAATAGTAACGTAAACAAAACAAAGCAAACGTTGCCACCGGCGGAAAAGAAATACAGCCAAAATTTGGGAGCCACGTAAGAGAATTATATATATTAGATGTTGCATTTTAATGTAAGCTAAATATATTAATATTGGTATCTAAACTCTGATACCTCTGTAGAAATAGTTTTTTACTGCACACCGAAAGGTATATATATGTATGCGAAAAAATTGTTGATGATTGTATTTTTTGACTATCAAGAGTCGACCTCGAGCTACGTCAAATGATACTGAATCTTTAGTTTAAAATGATGAAGTTCTTAAAATACATTTTGCTTTATCTTATAACGTAAAACTATCGAAAATGGCAACAAATAATTAAAATTTAAAAAAAATTAAATTGTTTTAGTTTATTTAAATGCGTCGGTATGTGTCTTTCAGTGTCATGTATGATTTCATGGTGTTGATAAATACTAATTTATCGATTTGAAAAAGAAATTTGAACCTCTGAACCTGAAACCTCTAAACCTATTTAAAATGGGTACTCAAATTGTTTTTAAATAAAGTTAAAGGATTGTACAATAATACAATCCTAATTTCATTTTATTTTTTTACAAATGTAGTTTTTACAAATAGCTATAATAGCTACAAAAAGCTAGTTTTTTTTCACAATTTATATTAAAAAAGCAGTGTCAGATAAGAATGTTTTATGGGAAGAAATTAAATTTAAAAATTATGATATATATTTTTTGCTTTGATTTTTGCAAACATTTTAGGCATTAAATTTTATTCTTTATCATGAAATATTATTGAGTTACTTCATTATTATTATCCAGCAAATGCAAAATTTGCATTCATATCTTCGCAGAATTAGACGACAAAGTTAGAAAGGGGAGTAACTTTTGATAGATGAGTACAATTACCGTGTAATGTAACAAAGATTATGTATATAATGACTTAATCTGCATTTTCGTCACTTTCTGAGCTTAATAATAAATGTAGGGTGCGAATAATTTTTTGGGTAGATAACTGAAGTCGTAGCAATTTAGAAATGAAAATCTCGAAACAAAAGTTACAAGTGAAATAAAATAAAACTGTTGGTTAATAAGATAAGCCTTAAATCAAAACACAGAAAAAAATACAGATTCGTTGACTAATAAATATTTTATAATTAAGAATAATAAAAGAGATTGTCTAAATTTTTAAACCCAATTTTTGACATTTTGACAGTATTGCATGCCAAATCAAAAATAAGTACATTTTTAAAAAATTTTCGTTAGGATTTATTCAAAACGTTGCACGAACAACATTAAAACCGAAGCACACTGTGTACCACAATTTTTTATTATTTAATTTCTATAACAAGTAAAATAATAAAAATAAATAAAAAAAATATCAAGAAATTACAGCGGTGAGATACTACTTGCTTAAAAACTTTATTCGTTTCAAAAATATTCAAATTGAAAATAACAGTCGACATTTTCCAAGCGCTCAGTAATAGGCGCCATTTTTCAAGATTTAAATCCTGAAAATGGAAAACTATTAAGTCTTGTAATTGTTAGACGTGAATGAGACGAAACATAAGTGATTTGAAATAGAAAATTTAAAGTTACCTTTCAAAAAATAGGAAAAATAAAGGTGACAATACAGTAGCCGAGAAAGAAAGAGATGTAACACAAAATAAAGAAATCTAGAGTGGCCGAGAAGGGCAAATTAGGGCATTGTATGCATTTCCACGCGCTATGAAGAGGAACTAACGTCCTTAACAAGGGAATTTTATTCAAGGGGTTAACAAAGGAAGGGGTTAGGATTTTCGAAGGATTTTTATTTAAAATTAAAATCTGGAAAATGTATTTACCTTTCAAAGTCTTAAATTAAATTCTGAGCATACATGTTAAAATATTTCTTAATAAACTAAACTAAACTCGCGACAGCCCATAGAGGGCCAAGGCCTACTGTACCCATCTCAGTTTTCTTGACCTTGGGCTCTGGGGTGCAGAAGCAGATGTTCCGGTTAGGTGGTCAGCCGAATGCGGAACCCCCAGTGCTTAGTTCCCAAGCATGGTTAGTACTCATTTATCGACCCACTGAAGGGATGAAAGGCTGAGTCAACCTTGCCCGAACCAGGGACCTGTGGCATGACAGCGCGAAGTGCTACCGCTCAGCCACCGGGCGTCTAAATATTTCTTAATACTAAGTGTAATATTTACTAGCACTCATAGTGTGAACATATATAGTGTTTAAAAGCAAAAAGGAAAACATATTGTTTTATGTTAATATATATACAGGGTTATTCATAATTCCCTCCGCCTGTAAACGCCATTTTTTTTTTACTACAACTTTCTTCAGTCGTACATGTTACTGCCATCTACCGGCAACTGCTTAAATTAAAACTTTAATACTTTCGGAATAATTTCATATGTTCTTTTTTGCCATATTCCTCTTCGTTTTTTTACTATAACGCTTCGAAACCCCGGAGGGAATTATGAATAACCCTGTATTTATATATATTTTTTTTTAAAGTTTTTAGATTTATTTGCAAAATAAAATTAATTTATTAAGTAAATTTATTAAAAAATTATCACATAAAATAAAAAATGTGAATGATTGTGTAGTCAACGTATTCTTATGACTTACGGTAAAATGTATTGCTACTCAATACACCAAAATATTGTATGAATATAGAGTCGTAAACGGGAAATTATTAAAGGAAGGGAAAAGCTTTGTGCAACTATTAAAATTCCGTTGGTTAGAAAAAAATCCACTTTTTTTGCATTCTCTTAAATAATTTATTATATGTAATAATAAAATATTCGAATAAATTAATTTTTCTACGTATTTCGTTTAACCTAGTCTCGTTTTTTTATTACTAGTTTATCAGTTAATAGTCCTCGAACTATTAATCGAATTTTAATTTTTTTATTCTTTCGTAATTTCTGTACATTTTCTACACATCTTTGTAATTTCGCGTTAAATCTTGCAGCGTTTGGGCAGAAAAACAAAATGTTACGTGAAGTTGAACATACAAAGAAGAAATGGCTCTTACGATTTTTAATATTAACAGATTAGGAGTTAAATTAATTAAATAATGAATCCTGTCTTTTATGATATTTTATAACCAATTTAAATTATTACCTCTTCACCAGTTTTTCCGTTAGCAACCAAGAATAAATTTGCAGTTTGATGGTATAAATGTTTTCTTTTTCTTACCATAAATGTTTACTTAAAATTATGCGACCTATTATTTTCGATAACAAGAACCAAACTTTTTTAAAACAACGTGAATTTAACACTAGAAAGACTGAAACTTAGTATATACCTATATAGTCCAAAAGCAGTCAAAATAGCTGCATTGTGAAAGAATAACTAATGTGTAGAGAAATTAGTTTAATTAATTTTTTTTATTACTTACAGTTATAAAACAAGTCATTAGTAAATATTAACAATAAAAAAATTACTTCACATGGAAAGAAAATATTAATTTATGCATTATTATTTGTAAATTTTCTGCAAATGAAAAAGCAGTTAAAAAGCAGTCAAAATTACTTCCTTTAGGCAACCTAGTGTTAAACTAGTGGACTGTAAAAAAATTCCAGATCAAATTACGGCGAAAAGAACCGGCATTTTTACAGTAAAATCCATTTTTACCGAAACATGTTACGGGAAAAAGTGCGATATATAGTAATTTTAACTGTAATAATTACCTTTAAATCACCTACTCACTCTAATTAAATAAATATTGCTCTAAACTTTATGGTATATTTCACGGTAAAAAAAGATTTTATGGTAAATTGGATTTTACGAATGACGTACCCTATGTGCCGGTAAAGAAAATAATTTTATCTTGACTTTTTACGGTATAGTGGCAACGTCGCTTAATTTTTTTTTTATATCATTATTAAGAGATATTTATTTAAACGCAACTTTTAACACAATTATACACAATGATTATCTAGTTTTTTAAAGTTCATGCTTAATAAGCTTTAAAATTAAACACGCTTATATTGTTAAAACATACACTTTACGATAATAAGTAATATTTATTTTTACGAATTTTTACACGTTCATGCTTTTAAAAGATAAACAATTTACGAGGCGTTTTAATGAAACCAATGAAGTAATTACCATTGATTCGAAATGAATAATTAGTTTTAAAGCAAACATCACTAACTCATGTTCGTAAACTATCTAATTTGTAAAATGATTTAGAAGAAAAAAAATGCTAGACTATTTTATACTATCTTGCTGAATAAGGTATTAATCGTTTTTAAGGAGTTTCTAAAAGAAAAAATCACTGTGTTGTTAATCAAATTATTGAAATAACTCAAGCAACGCGAAAAACCGCTTTCCTTTAGTTTTCCGGTCTATGCCACTGTTTCCTTTTAAAAGAACAGGGCTCAAATATTAAATATGGCGTTCTAAGAAAGGAAGTTAATAGACGCGTAAAATCTGACTAGCTCAAATAGTGTTCCACTCGGATTAGGTTTTATTTTTGTTTCGACCCTTTTGGCTGGAATTTTTTTTTGTTCTTTTTATCTGTGAATCGCGTGTTTTCGTTCCAATTGGCATTTTGCTATTTGTGCGCAGAATACAAATCCTTTTTATTCTGGATGTGTGTGCATTCTCTTTAGTAACATGTTCAACGCAACAATACAATGGGATGCGAAGAAGAGTGGGATGCGTCAGTGGTACTTGGAAATCAGAATATCTGAATTTATTTGAATACATTTAAATATATTCAAATACTTTGAATTCTTACAGTTATACATAAATAAAAAACTTCATCCTTCTTCCTTTTTAAGAGAAAAAGAAAGGAAAAGTTGAAAGCGGCTAGAGAAACTCATTGTTTCTGAAAAAGAATATAAATAAACGTTTTAGAGTAAAAACATGATTATTAAGGCCGTGCCTAGGATTTTAACAGTTCTGGGGAAAAGCAGAATATATTAGCTGCAATTTAAAATCTCTTGCTACTAAACACACTGTAATTTTTGTGGAGAAAATACTACCAAGTGCAAAGACTGTTACGAATTTATGAAATTGTAGCCATAAAACATACAACAATTACTAGCTATGAAATGCATAATTATAATATAAGAATTTACAGACATAAAAATGTGACATTTTTGTTTAAAATTAGTCGAATGGAATTAAATAAATGTACAAATAGAGAGGATTTTTGACGGTCCAAAATTTTAAAATCATCAATTACGAATAATCATCAGGACTGTGATCTGATATTTATTGGTAAATTGCAATATCAGTGTATTTTTTTCTCACAAAAAAGTATATTTTAATTTGTTTCGACAAAAGTAGAGTTTAGTTGTAGTCCAGGGGTCTTCCTGGCTTTAGTGAACTAATTCACACAATTAAAGACATTACTTTACTGTAATGCATACTTGTGTATTTGTCCTTACATAAAAAGTAATTTACTTAGATAAAAACAGTATTTGAAGTCTGGTAATCTCGCTCGCTCTATAATACACGTCCGCATGTGTAACACAAAGCAACACAAAGTTCATACAATCAATGCTTTGCTTATTTGCGTATTTGCTCCTTCAAAAACAGTATTTTTTTTTTTTATCTTACCAAGTAAAAAGCAGACTTTGAAGTCTGGTAGTCTTAGTAGCTCCATAATACACGTCCGAACGCATGTTTAACAACATGAAGTTCATACATTCACTTTGAGAAATATTTGCATATTTGATCTTGCGAAAAAGTATTTTTAAATTTATTAAGACCAAGAGAACTTAAGTTTAAGTCTAAAGCTCTAGTCTCCCTGACTTTAACTTGCAGTGAATACTGTTTTCCTTACAACATCCATTACAAGTATCTGCTTATAGTCAAGTTAGGCAAATGGGCATAATAGGTCACACAAATAATCGTCACGATAGCATAAACAACGAGAACTGTAATTAGTTTTTGCTGCATTATAAATTTTGTATCGAATTGGTCTTTAAGTGCACGCTTTCATGTGATAATTTTTAACTTAATCTAAATTATAAATTTTTTTTTCCAGTTCGTATTATCGTGTCATATGTCACTTCTTGTAAAGACCATGCATTCAGTCAAAAGTATTGTTTCATGTAATTCCTCATAAAGAGTTCATACAGTGACTTATATTGTACATAAGCATCTAAAGCCAGCTAATAAAAGGAAACAGCAAAGACAAGCTCTACAGTTAAATATCACATTTTAGTATTTAATAAGACTGTTTTAAAATAACTCACAGAGATAGAACTTGCCAATCAGAATAAAATTATTTAAAATAGAATTATTGTAGAAATCCTGAATCTAATACATGTACAAAAACTAAATATATAAAAGTTAGTAATTATCTTTTGCTCTTTTATGTTTAGTTTGAATTAATCTTTGAAGAGAGCAATCTTCTGGAAAAATGCCTTATCTTTTCATTAAACTTTTGCTTACGGCTGGTACAACTGATGGTACAGAATAGCAGGTGCTATCAGGCGCCGTAAACAAAAGGCTAACAAAGTAATTGAATGATTAGTGCATATATTCATTTACTGCAGTAAGAAAATTCATGAGTAGAAAATCATGGATTTTTATGAAACCCTTGGTATTTTTTAATATGAAAAGACAGCATTAATTTTCATATAAAAATTCGTGATTTGAAAAAAAAAAGAGAATTTGCTCACAATTACAAATAAATTCGTGATTGTAAATAAAAAAATGGATGAAGAAATGATTGCTTAATTAAGGTAAATATAAATAAAAATCAAGTTTCATCACTTAGTTAGTTTAACCACCTTTAAAAAAATCATATATGCAATAGTAACTTAAGTAATTCGATGACATAACTGTCAAGTGTCTTAGAAAATCGAAAGATTGGAATGTTTAAAAGAATGTATTATATTTAAGAAAAAAAATCAGACTATATCAGATAAGTGCTATAATTTAGTTAAACAATACAAACGACAGGGTTTTCCACCGAATGAATTTAACTGTAAATAAATTAAAAAATAATAAGAGCAATGAAAAATACATTACTTCTATTCATATTAGTAAAGTATTTAAGAAAATCAGATGAATATTAAATAAGTAGCAAGAGGCAAAGTTAGTAGCTCAAAAAAAACGATTACATATTTGTTTATTATTATTTTTTTACCGTCCCACATTTTGATCAACAACCAAAAATTGTTTTTGTCAGTGAGAATTTCATGTATACACAACTCAGAATGTCTGACTTATGATAACCACTTATTTACTGATATATTTTCTGGAATATTATCTATCTAAGAAATCTATGAATAATATATACAAAAAATAAAAAATTTAATTGTATGCTACTTTGTCTTTCATAACAAACAATTATTGTTATGAAAGCAAAATTGAACCTGGAAAAACAGTCAAAAGAGGAGTAAAACAGCTTTTTTCCTCAATATTTACAGTCTATTTTAATAGATTTTTGTTGCAATTGCAACTAGACTTAAACACGCAATTTTATTTTGTCAACAAGGAATTTTTTCATAAGCATATATTTTAGCCAAATCTATTAAAGCAATTATGTTCTTCTTCGACAGATTATGGTCTTGTTAGCTTAAAGCTTATTTTCATTAAATTTAATAAAACCTATAATCATCGATGATTATGGTTTCCATTTATTCCAGACAACGGGTGATCATTCAACATAACTGAATAATAAATACATGCAACATCTTTGCAATTCCATTCATCCCAAAGAAATGACTCGTTTCACTTTTCCCGCCATTTGCAAATCCTTCCCTAATGGGGGACCAGCCCGTCGCGTGACCTCGTCTTGAACACTAATCATTGCTCAAACGATGACAATTACAGTCATGAAACATTCATTCAACATCTAATCGGTCAGTTAACTTCGGTTGAAAAGAGAGCCAATTCGTGCCATTTATTCGTTCGAAAGATTCGACAAAGAATTCTTCCATTGATTTGTTATTCTTTATCAGAATTCCATGATTTGTTTTTCTTTTTTTGGTTGAATTACCTACTAAATGGGTATTTCCGTTTCAGCATACCATGGGAAAAACGTGTCTGTACCTGCATTTGCGTGCATTTGAAATGAAAGTCAGAGTAGCGGTTCACTTTTTTCAAAAACTTTTCAGGGAAAAAGTTATCTCTGTGAATTGACTTCGTAGTTATTTATAACTAATTTATGATAAAATGCATGATCAAACTTTAGATAGTTATAATATTATTCTAAATATTTACTATTAGATATATTGTCTTTTTGCTTTTAAATTAAATAAAGAACTTCTTTTTTTTTGTAGAAGATTTTTTTGTAGCTTTTTTTCAGGAAGGAAAAAAAAGAAAAATTTTAATTAATATCTGTAAGTGTCTAGACAGTTTGAGTTAGACACCTAAAGTTAGAAATCATAAAATATTTAAACTAATTGAAAAAATTCCATTTAAATAAAGAGAGAAAAATGCAATGAATAAAGCTAGAACATAGATATGTGTATGTAATAAGGGGTTATACAACATTTTAAATTATTTGCAAATTTAATTAAATAAATTCAAATGAAATGCATAGATCTTTTTTTCCATTTTTTAATATCTATTTATGCCTAAAAAAAGTAAAATTATATTTCAAATATTAAAATGTACAACAATCATAATATTCCTCATATTCGAACAAAATTCTATCCAAATTAAATTATTAAAATGTAATTAATTTAGTACAGAATAAAAAATTCCAGATGATATTACGGTAAAAATAAGGGCAGTCAGGGTGCCGGTACACTTTACAGTAAATTTCATTTTTAACGGAATATGTGACTATGCATAAAATCTGATTAAAGGAAATTTTGCACCAATAACTACAGTAAAATCACTGTAATTAAATAAATAATAATTCTGTAAAAATTACGGTACAATATATTACTATAAAATCGATTTTAATAGACGATCGGTACTTTATACCGTGATTTGCTCAGGAGTTCTTTTACAGTGTAAAAGATTTGTTATAATAAAGGTTTGTATTTTATTAAAAAATACACACTAAAAAGAGTAGTTAATTATAATAAATATTAGAAGAAATGAATAAGAAAAATAAAAATATTCCCGGGAAATGACTAAGGAATAGCATATAATTAAATACTTAGTATTTTTTTTAACCATTTGTATGTTTTATAAAATAATAAAATAGAGATAAGAGAGAAAAAATTTGTGCTTACTTGATAATAAAAAACAATAAAGTATATATTTCGTTCATTGTATTCATTCGTAACTAATAGCAAAGCTTCGATTTATAAATATTTCAAGTATATGTGAAAAGTATATAAAAAAAATCAAAGCATTTGAGTAAAAAATATGCTTTAGAATAACATGAGAAAAATTATTTTTTTAGAATATAAAATACTAATTTCGTTTCTTGAATAAAAAGTAAAAATGTTGCAAAGAAATATAAACACTTTCTGAAACTTTTAATAAATATTTGAGTATTCCATTCCCCCGGGGGAAAATGGTTAAAATCTTACACGTTAAAAAACAACTCACTGCGATATTAAGTATTGAAAACAAGTTCCTTTGGATAAAGTACATCTGTATTAAATTATTCTCCCCATTTGGAATTTATTGCTTTTAATGTCATGAAACTCATTATAGTTCTAAAAAGGAATTTCAACTTCTTAAATTATAGGTACAATAATTACTTCCACAATTTCATAAGAATTTTATAACTTTCATAATCACTTTTCAAACTTATGTTTCGTTTTGGAATCAAACAAAGTTTTCCATTTGGAATCATATCTGTAAATAAGTTTATTGATGAAAATAATATTTAAAAAGTATTACTTTGTGATAAAGTAATAGTTTTTAATTTACGCAATTGGGATTATTTATTTTTGAAAATTAAATTTCATTTTTATCAAAAGAGTTTAAATAGTACTTCGTTTGCTTCCTTCATCGGTTTTTTATCACTATATAAAATGAACAGGATATTTTTTATCGTAAAGTAACAGTTTTTAAATATTCCATTCAGAATAAAAACTTTCACAGATATTTACCTAAATTGATTTATTTGAATGATTCGAAACGAATCATAGTTTGAAAATAGGCAATAATCGAACCATGCAAATAATCACATTTTAAAAACTGTTACTTTTCGATAAAAAGTACTTCGTTCCCTCTATAGAGTGATAAAAATCTGATAAAAAGAAAGAAAAAGTAATAAATACTATTTAAACTACTTTGATAAAAAACAAATTTATTTTTCAAAAACAAATTAGCCCACTTGGATAAATATCTGTAAAACGTTCTATTACTGAACGGAATATTTAAAAAACGTTACTTTAGTTTATAAAAAAAGTTTACTTTATTTATTTATAAAAAAAAGTTTATGAAAGGAAAAAAAATTTATGTATACAATAAAACGTAATATGTATACTCTTTTGATAAAAATAAAATTTCTTATTCAAAAATAACAAATCTGTGTATTTTTACTAAAATAAATACTAAGCCTTAATTAAAACTTTACAAAAATGGCATAATGCTAGTTGAGACCTAAATAAGGAAATTCAAAAAAATCAATAAAAAGATATTTAATAATATCATAAAAGAAATATTTTTTGGTGAATATTTAAAAAGAATTCGTTCATTTCCTAAACAAAAGTAATAAAAGTAGCAAAGAAATATAAATACTTACAAAATATAATACTTAAAAGGCAAGGAAAAGTATACGTTTTTTATTCCTTCGAAGAAAACGGTTCCACTTTCAAAAACTACTTACTGAGCTATTAAATGTAGGAAGTAATTTTCGTCTAGATAAAGTAACTCTGCAATAAATTATTCACATCATTTGGAGTTTATTACATTTAATGTCATAAAACTGGTTACAGTTCTATAAAAACTCCGCAGTCCCTTTAATATGCAGTAATAATTTTAAGTTCCATAATTTCATAAAAAAAAACGCAGTAACTTTTATTATCTTTTTTCGAACTAAGATCGGTTTCGAATCATGCAAATAATCCCATTTGAATACACATCTGTAATTAAGTTTAATACTGAAGGGAAAATTTAAAAAAAAACATCACTTTTCCAGGAAACTTTTAACCTATTTCCTGGTGTGATAAAAATATAACAACATTAATCATGAATGTATTATGAAAAATGGAATTATAATACAAGTAATGTTAAATCATTTCATTTTTGAAACATTTTAAATTAAATTTGTTACATAGTTAAAAATTACTTTAAAATTAAGTCCCAGACGGGATTTCAGAAATTTAACGAAACATAAATACATAGTATAGCTTGAATGATTTATGTATTTTATTTATAATTTTGTGCAGTAGGCTTTTAAACATTTTGTAGAGTACTTTGGATTTTAAATATTTTTATTACTTTTTAAACAGTAGTGTTTTTTGAGACTTTATAGGATTTAGTTACTGAATACGTATTTATTTTATTTAAGAGGTACTAACTGAAATAAAAAAAACAATGAAATAAAATGCAAAATTAATGGATAAATGGTATTATTCGTTTAGGAAAAAAAATGAAAACTCGCCATACTATTTACTTTTTTTGACGCCACTGAAGCTTAATTAATTTTCATAATAAATATTAATTGAAATAAAAAGTAAGCTGTGTAATTGGCAATAAACTGCTTCTATAATATGCAGTTTTAATACAAATATTTTATTTTATAACCGTCGTTGAACAGCCGATCCAATTTTATGGGTTTACGACTGCTAATGTTCAACTCCGTAGCCTTGTAATTTTGAACTCAATCCAGAAGACAAGGGAACTCCTGGATAGAGTACTGGGAGAAATTTACCTTCGTGGAGGACTTTTTGATGGAGCTAACCCACATTTGCGTTACATGGAGAGGAAGACCACGAGAACCTCCCACGGTTAGCCTGACTGCAAGGGGACTCTAACCCATGATCCGTCTACCACTGAGGATATTTCATGTCAGCACTGTGGTCGGTGCAAGCCGAATGCGGACTTCGTATTGACTGGGATTCGAACGCGGTTCACCTCATTGGAAGGCGAACGCTCTATCTCCTAAGCCATCGCGGCTCTAATACTGATACTGTGGACAGCAATTTTTTACATATCTTAGAAATGATATCTGAGGTTATCTCATGACTGCTAAATTTTCATTTTCATAAATTGGCACCGAGAAATATCATCTTGTTACATTATACTGAATGCAGTTAATACTTATTTTAATGGAATGAACTGTGAAAAATGGGCTTTACTTAATCTAATAACGTAAAGGCATCACGAACAATACAGAATTATAATAAATTTTTAAAAATATTTTATTACTTTAGCTTAATTAATTGTGAGGGTATACGTCTTTCAATTTTGAGAATGATTTTGCTGTGTTCTCATTAATAATTTAATGATAGATTAATTTTAATCCTGAACGGAGATCAAATATTTTGCTAGTATATAATAACTATTTCTTGAAATAAATATTTCTTAATGTATATTTGTACTTTTGGGATCAATGGTTGTTTAACCATAACACTGCTGAAATTTACTGTAACCTTAATACTGGTCTCGGTTGAAATATATTAAAGATATCTAGATAGCGTTTATTTTACCATGCTACTTTTTAGCGATTTTGATTAGTTGAGGCAATTTTAAGCTCAAACTGTGAAGTTAAAATTGCATTAGCATTATAGCCGTGAGGCTATGCAAAATCTGTCTTCCTTATATTTCAAACTTCGTACTGTTCCACTTGAATGAAAATGGTTCAATTTTGCATTTTATTAAGATTACAGAAAAATTGCGTTACTTTAGCTTAAGGTACTGTTATTGTTTAAAATTGAACCAGTTTTTCTAGCAGAATATACTTTTAATTAAAATAGAAAAATATTTTTTTATCTTTAAAAGGTTTTAAATCTTCAAAATATCGCCAATACCGTATGGCTAAAAAAATATCTCAGGTAACAAATTATTACACTAGAAATAGCATAATGTTCTAAGTATAGTTAAAATTTGACAGCATGTTGTCTGTATAGTGCGCGAAAAAGGAAAAAAAAATTGACCACCCTATATAACTTTTGATTTAATGATCGATTCTTCACGTTCTGGGACTCAATGGTTCAAAGGGGTAGTCTCAAGTATGCGAATTGGTTAGAGCAGACGATATTTTAAGTTACGAAATCAGACTCATAAACGTACTTTTGCGGAATAAATATACTTTTTTTTCAACTGATTTGAATTCAAAAGTTCTTTGACTTTCTCGAAATATTTTCTAAAAATTCTTTTTTTTTTTTTTTTTTTTTTTTTGCATAGAGAATACCTTTGGATAAACGGAATTTATAATTCTGCTCAAAAAGTTTTCGATTCTCTTAAAAATTTCTCGACATATGGAAATACGCAAAATGTAAATTTAGCATTAAAGGGTTCAAAATTTGGACCGTTCTCCTGATCAAACTATTGCAACTATATTTACCAGATTGTGGCTACCCCCAATAATTTGGGGGGTTAAAAATCCAAATTCGGCGAAGAAATGGTATGTTTATTCAGATAAACTACGTTTTTTTGTCTCTGATTTTGTAACTTAAAATATTGCCAGCACTTATTAATTAGCATATTTTACATCACCCCTCGAGCCATTGAGATAGAGTCTTAGAACGTGAAGATCTGATCAATAGATCAAAAGTTACTCAGGGAGGTGCTTTTTTTGGCACACTGCATATTAAGCTAAAAATATATTTTTGTGAAAAATATATCATTTAATACGGTTACACATACATCTATCACAATTGCCTAACTGTGAGATGCATTTGCTTTTTCCAGTTTCCCTATCATCAAATGAATATTATTTACTTGTGAGTAGTATACTGCAAAAGCATGTTTTTCCGAAAGGTGTCATTTTTAGTTGAGTATCAAAATAAATCGTTTATGATATTTAAAATAGGAACCACAAAATAATCAAATTACTGTAAATGACCCATCGGAAAGCGTTAATTACCTTTCAATTAATTTAAATTATATGAAAGTAACTGTTTTTAATGATAATTGTTTTTTTTTTCAGTAGTAATATTATCAGGAAAATGTAACTAACTTTTTATGAATAATAATAATAATAATAATAATAATAAATTATTTATAAGTATAATTACTAAAAAGAAAAATCTTGAAAAGTTCTTCAACCATTCCACCAACATAATAAAAATAATTAAATAATATATTCTTTTAGCTTAAGAATAAAATATATTTTCCTGCAAAATTTATTTATGTTTTATTTTTTTGTCGTAAAAGATATTTTAAAAATTTCATAAAAATGATTAGTGTAAATGCCAGTCATATTTAATATTTGAACCGAGGACAGAAATTAAATTTACCTATCTACATTTGAATTGAGTTGAATACAATTAGAACCCTCTTCTATTCAAACAAATCGTTTTGGTGTTGGGAGAGAAACTATGAATCTTTCCCTCTTTCTTCGTCCCCCCCCCCCACCCTCCTGTATTCAGTGTCATCTAAGCAGACTTAGATATCATCCTTAGGCTTAGGGAAAGCTTAATCCTTAGGAGAGAACGCGCAATATAATGAATGAGAAATAACAAATTTGAGAAGGAACGTGGCACACCAGTCAGCAACTCAATTCGCAAAGGTAGAACTATAGTATTTATTTGAGTGGAAAACTGGCGTAGAAACATAAGTTGATAAAATTGCACTAGTTTATGAATTTTAGAGTGTTTTTATTTACTGTTTTTCTCTGTATAATAGTTTAAAACTGTATTTTTTATTGCAGTCAAAGTATTCTTATTTACCGTGATATCACATAGGTTCCTTAATTAACTGCTGATAGCCAAAAGCTTCAATTAACCTTTTTATGTTATTTCTTTTCTGTAAATCATCTTCTTAATTTATAAACTTAACTTAATAATGGTCTCTATAAACTTAAATAATGGAAACTAAACAAGAACTAATGAAATAGCATTGAAGTTATCTATTGAGCTATGAAAATGTCGGTGAATATTCCGCGTATCATATTTTAAATGATACTATATATAGAGTATTTGTACTTTAAATTCAGTTTATGGTAAATTTGATAGTATGAAGCGGTGCCAGAAGATACAAAAAGTGTAGTGCATTACAATTAACTAATTTTGGTAATAGGTATAATTAGAATAATAAATTTTTTTATTTAACTGCTAAATTAATGGAGAAAAGGTATATATAAACTGTAAAGAATTGCCATAATTTTATTGACTCCAATTATGCTTAACTGATTTTGGTAATTAGTACAAATTGAAATAAAAAAATTTGAATGGAAAAATTATTATTATTGACGTTAATTATGCTCCATTAATTTTAGTAATGGTGACTACGAGTATTATGTTAATTGGCGTTTTTAATAAGTACTAAACATAATATTATTAGTACTAAGGTACTTCTGCTGAAATAAGCTTTTATGCCTCACCGAAATATTTGTGTCAGAGAAAATTGCTGATAATGGCAATTTTTGTCTATGAAGAGTTGACCACGAGCAATAGTTTTATGACAAGTGATACCGAATATAATTATCCTTGTTTTAAATGAATGAACTTAAACATTATTTTCTTAAACTGATTATATAAAACCACGGAACGCTAATGATATGCTTAATTAATAATGCAACGGATAATTTAAAAAAAATGGAGTTTTTTTTATCTTATTAATAATGATTAATTAATCCTCTTTTTTCCATTTTCACCTCGTAGGAAGAATCGGATTTTAGCTAGTAATTGGAATAATTCAAACAGCAAAACTTTTTTAAGTCTCTCAACAATGTAAAAATTTTGGTGTATCTACGCGCTATAAATAGTGACAATTACTTTATACCAAAGTGGTGTCCGGAAAAATCATACTTAACTGTTAAGTGTTTAACTACGCTACAAAATTGCTGGTACCAGCAGCCCCGTTTTTTTTAAAAAAAAAAGACTCCGTTATACTTCTGCACGAAAATGTTTCAAATTCATTAAAAAAAGCTATTCATAAAAAAATAGTTCATAAGAAATGAGTCAGTTATAAAAATAAAGGAATTAGTACTTCATTTTTGTTTAACACTGATTTGAATGAGAAAAAAATATAATTTACAACCACTTCGAAATAAATTTTACCTACTTCATACTAGATATTTTGAGAAATATTTTTTCTTTTAACGGTTTTCTGAGAAGAACATAATAAAGGGCTTGGCAAGGATCGGTAAGCACCACCTTATACAATGATGATTTTCCAAGTTAATGATTTTCTTTGGTAACCGCAATATAAACAGTTCATACATGATTCTTAGATACAAGACCTGTAATTTCGAGTCACACAACCAAGAAATTCATGCTTTGCTTTCCATAACTAACCTCGTTAAAAACATAGCACTGAAAGCCTTTGTTAATGAAGTACGATTAGATGACTAGTTTCCCTTCACAAGAGAAATTTTTTCTTTGATTTTTTTCTTAACTCGGATTTTTCACGAAGTGAAAAGAAATTACTGAAGGAGACTGTTTAAATTACTATAGAATATATAACGGTAAAACGGGAAAAAAAACCGTTTTCCTCTCTATTGTTCGGTCAGAAGCTTCTAAGAGTGTAAAAATTGTGTTTTAAGAACCTGATAAAATCGTGTTGATTTTTACAGGTTCGAATCAGCAATTTCTTAACTACGATTTTTTGGGAAGGGAATAGCTGTTACTAAAGTAGATTATAAGCAAAACTAAAGACTCTATAGCGGTAAATGTTAAATAACTGTTAACGGTAAACTAATAAACTCTGCTGTTTGGACAGAAGCTTACGATAAGGTTGTCAAAAATTGTGTTTTAAAAACCTGATTAAATTACACCGATACATGTATCTTATTCTTGTAAACAAAAACAATTTAAAATCTTATTTTTTTATGTCTAATCAATAATAGTGACAAACCTGAAAAGTTTTTATTTATGAAGGTTTTAACTAAGGTCTATATGCTAAAAGATCAATATTGGCTATAAAGAAGTTCAAAATGTTATTTCATGTGTCTTAAAGATTCTATATGCGAAAACGCTAAATATGTATTTAAAATTTAAGTCGTGGTGGCTCAGGAGAAAGAGAGTTTTCCTCCCAATGAGGTGACACAGTCTAGAATCACAGCGGATACTCGTTAATACGAATTCTGCTCCCAGTTCGCAACGACCACTGAGCTGACGTAAAATATTCTCAGTGCTAGACGGATGATGGATTATAATCCCCTTGCCATCTGGCGAACCGGGGGAGATATCCGTAGTTTTCCTCTCCATGCAAGACAAATTCGAGTTAGTCCCATAGAAAAGTCCTCCATGTTTGATACAAACTTAGCTTGAAGGTTAATTTGTCCCGCTGTTCGATCTAAGAGATTACTTGTCTTCTGGGTTGGGCTCAAAATAATAAGGCTACGGAATTGAACGTTTAAACTCGTACATTCAGAATCGGGTCAGCTGTTCGACGGCGGTTATAAATATATATATATATATATATATATATATATATATATATATATATATATATATATATATATATATATATATATATATATATATATATATATATAATAACATAAATATTATGTCACTCAATGATGCATCATTAGTACTGCAAAAAAAGAGAGAAAAAGAAAAAAGAAATAAGCATTTGAACTTTGATATGATGGGGTATATTTGTTAGAGCAAAAACATTCGAATGTAAATGCAATCAAAGAACAAGATTAACACATTTCCATTTCTAACTCTTGATAGACCTCCTGAAAAGGACGTTTAATATTTAAGATTATTTTACTGTTTTTTTTCCTCCAAATTAAGAAAAAATGGAAGAAAAAAAAAACGATACTAAAAACCACGTATTATCGAAGAAACAAAAAACGTTCAAAATAAAAATATAATTTAAATCTTAAACCTAACATCAAAAATTTTCGAAACTATCATCTTTCGTAACAAATCTCACAAAAATTTATCGCATGAGCGGCGAAATGTTTGTTAACTCTTCTCAACATTTGACCCGTATATAATAGATCAGTACTTCGTATGAAAAAACGCTTGTAAGGGAGATCGAATAAGACACAACAAACTCCAGATCTGGTACTGTCACCATCCCACTGAAATAAAAAAAGCTGATGAAAAACAGCTCAATCATCGAATCACTTTAACTCCAAGAAAAAGAAAAAATTTAGAAAATAAACACTAAAAACCTGTAATTTAACATGAAATCTTACATTAGACAGTTTCCAAAATATTTTTCTTAACTGTCTCACAAAACTAAGTCATAAGAACTGAGAGTCATTTGTAAAATCTTAGCATTCGAGTTTTACATGATAGGTCAGAACTTCTTAGTAAAAAAAAAAACGTTTGAATGTAAATGACGTAATAAAATACCGAACAAGACACAACAAAGCCCAGAGTTGATAGACCTCTTGACAATGACATTCCCACTTAACGATTATTTTACTGCTTTCTTCTTCACTGAAATAAAAAAAGAATGAAATGGAACCGAACGAAGAAAAAAATGAACAACTCAATCATCGAAACATGTTTACTCCGACGAAACAAAAACTTAGAATTTTTTTTTTTTTTTTAAAAATGAAGATATGTGGGTATGTAAATATATAATTAAAGACGCTATTTGCCAAAAACGCTAAATATATATGAAATTATAAATTTAAGACGCGCAGTTTCGGAAATTTTCTTTCTTAGTATTTTCAGAAATTTATACAGGGTTATTCATAATTACCTCCGGGATTTCGAAGCGTTATAGTACAAAAACGAAGACAAATATGGCAAAATAGAACATTTGAAATTATTCCGAAAGTATTCAAGTTTTAATTTAAGCAGTTGCCGGTAGATGGTAGTAACATGTACCACTGAAGCCAGTTGTAGTAAAGAAAAATGGCGTTTACAGGCGGAGGGAATGATGAACAACCCTGTATATTTAGAACGGCAAAAATGTTTTTAGCATTCATTTTAAGATACGATAGGACATAATTTTCAAAGCGAAATCATTTGGGTGTAAATGGCGTAATCAATGACCCAGAAACATATATGGCAACGTTACTTTTAAAAAGTAACGATTAAAAGTACAAGTATTTTTAAAAAAAGTAACGAGTAAAAAGTAAAAAGTTCTTAGTTTAAAAAGTAACGAGTAAAAAGTACAAGTACTAAACAAAAAAAGTAACGATTTAAAAGTACATTTCCAGGAAATCGAAAATTCAAAGTAACCTAAAATTTTATTGAATAATATTCTTATGTTCTTTAATGTTTTTGCAAAATTGCTGTTATTTATTTAATTAATTTTAATTTTGAAAGTTATGGATATTAATTTATTTTTAAATTCGGAGGATTAGCTTATTATTTTTATTTATTTAAATTACCATTAATTTAAAATTGTTTTACTCTTCAGAAACGCGTTTTAAAAGCACAAACATAAACAAAGCAAACACGGGGTTACAGATAGCTTTGTGATCTTTGAGCTAGTAAAAAATAATTGAATGTGCAGTATAGGTTGAAACAGAAGGTATTTAAACACGAAGTTAGCTGTAAATGCATATATATTGAACATTAATTTTATAAATTAAAAAACATAATCATTTTTTTTAAATTTAATTTTTCTTCTTTTTTTCTTAGATAGCTTACCGAGTTTTAGAAAAAAGTAACGATTTCATTCGATATTTCCGTTACAAATACTTGTACTTTTTCCCTAAAAAAGTAACGAAAGTACAAGTAAAAGTACTAAAGTTAAAAAGTAACGAAGTACAAGTAAAAGTACGTACTTTTTACTTGTACCGGCGGTACAAGTAACGAAGGTAAAAGTACTGCCATATATGCCCAGAAATAAACCGTCCCAACAGGTGAAAGATCTCTTGCAATAGAGAATCCATATTCAGTTTACCGCTAAGATTTCCTTCTAAATTAAAAAAAAAAAAAATTGGAAAAAGTTGAAGTTGTATAAATTCAACCTCTTTAACTTCGACGAAACACAAATCCAAAAGAGAAAAGCGAAAATAAAATTGTATTTTAACATTAAATCTCACGTTAGAAAATTTCGGAAACATTTCGCTAAAAATCTCACTATAATAATTATCATCTATGAACCATGAGAAATTTGTATGAGCTTTATATGATACATCAGCGTTCCATAGACAAAAGGAACTGGATGTAAACAAGGTAATGTAAATAAGGATGTAAAAAGCAAAAAAAAAGAATATATATATCTTTTTTGACAGTGATATTCACATTTTACGATTATTTCACTGCTTTTTTCCCCTCGAAATCAAACCAAAAAGAAGATGGAGGGTTAAAATACTACTTTATTATTAAATCACATTTACTCCAAAAAAGCTTAATTTCAGAAAAAAAAAGTTAAAAACAAAAATACATGATTTGAAACTAAAACTCACGTCAGACAATTTTGGAAATGCTTATGCTTCTAATCTTAGAAAAATAAACCATAGAAATCCTTCGAAGTTTGTGCGATCTTTAAGTAATAGGTCAGAATTTCTTAGGCAAAAACTAAAGGATAAAAATGACGCAATAAAAAACCGAATTAAAAACAAAAAAAAAAACTAATAGCTGATAAATATTTTAACACTGTCATTCACACTTCCTTAATATCATTTTACTGTACTTTCTCCTCTAAATTAAAAAAAAAAGGATAATAATGATGATGAAAAAACAATTCAAGCCCCAAATTACTTTTCAAGTATCAAACCGAAAAAACAAAAATTTCGAAAAAAATGTTAAAAGTAAAAACGTATTTAAATATTAAAACTCGCGTCACAAAGTTTCGGAAATAATTTTTTGAGTTATCTAACTGAACTATAAATAACTACTAAGCATTTGAAAAATATTCTAAGATTTCAAACTTCAGAAGTAGGTCAGAATTTTTTAAGCAAAAACATTTGGATGTAAATAACGTAATAAAATACCAAACAAGAATGGACAAGCAAAGCAGGTTATAGTCCATATTCAAAGTTAGTGATCATTTTACTGTTTTCTCTTATCTGAAATATTTTAAAAAAAAAAAAAAAGTGAGAGAGAGAGAGGGGGAGAGAGTGAGATAGAGTAAAAATAGAAAGAAAATCACTTCATATTACTTTTAATAAGAAGAAACAAAAATTCTGAAGGAAAAATATATTTGAAGATTAAATCTCACGACAGACAATTTCGGAAATAAATTCTTCATAATGTTGAAAAATACAAAACTTAGCACGAATTTAGTAAGAATTTTCTAAGACAGGTCAGAATTTCTTAGGCAAAAATGATTGGACGTAAATGACATAACACAAAACTCGAAAAAAATAGCAAACCTAGCAGTTAATAGACCTTTTGACAGTGGGATTCACTCTTTACTATCATTTTTTTTTTCTTTACCGAAATCGAAACAAAAGGAAGATGGAGTGGAGGAAGGAAAAAAAAAACAACTCCATCATCAAACCACTTTCACTCGGAAGTTCCATCAAGGTGAAGACAAGCTCGACGTTTGAAGGTGAGGCTGAACAAGCCTTAGGGGATGTTCTGAGGGGAAGTGTAGGCCAGGAACCTTCTGGCATGAAATTCTAATTAATCGTAGGTTGCCGGTCATTCGTCATGCGACTTGTCTGTAAGAGGGGTGTCGACAAGCTCAGTGTAGTGCAATTCTAAAAGGGCTTACACGAGCATAAGCGAACGTCGAACGGGAAGCTCAAATATGTGACGAGTTAGCAAAACTTAAGATTTGATTTGCATTGAATTGATAGTGGATAGAGGTATGCGTTATTGGTGAATGTTTAGTTCAGAAGATGGAGATTTGTACCAGGATTTGTATGTTTTCGGATTCGACAATAAACGTGTGTGTGTTATTTACAATTTGCGTATTGTTCACAAATTACAATCTGTGTATCGCTCAGTATAAAGTGCCCACAATTAGTCCGTTACCTAACAATTAAAAAGAAAGAAAAAACTGCTCTCATAATTTAAGAGGAAATGTTTAAAAATAAACTTTACAATTTTAGGCAACATGAACTATATTGCTGCGTATACTGGGAGTCTGTAATGACCACCTTTAATGTATAGGTTTAAAATGTTCTTTAAGAATAAAGTTAGAAAGTATACATATTATTTAACCCTAGATCGAAACAAAACAAAAAAAATATCGAAATTTTAAGAATCACTGCTAAAGATTTGGCTGAAGAATATCAAAAACTGTTTCAAATCTAGAGTAAACGGAAAACAGTTAAAAGGTGATTGTTAGAAATACTTTTGTTTAATTGGGTAATAAAAGTAGTTTTTATTGTTTTATCACTTTTTCCTCATAAGTGATACGAGAGATTTCAATAACATTTTTGTTTTTTATTTAATTGAAATTTAATATGTGACTAATGTAGGGAAAAGTAGACTAACACCGGGTGCCACGATTGTGTCATAATTTAGTTCTGTTTTCTAGCCAACAAACTCTGAATTGCAAGTGACTAGTTAAGAAGAAATATCTACAATATTGGCGTGTTGTTGATAAATTCACCACATCGATGTAGATGAGTTTGCTTTATTATGTCACCTCTTTAATGTTCTTTAGTTTTAAACTAGGATTATTTATTGGTCATTTAAGCTCCGAAAAATTATTTTTAGTCCAGTTTATTAAATGTTTACTAAAAATTCATACCTCAACAAGGGATAAGGATTTAGTCTAAAAGAAACGCTATTCTGTTAAGTTTCGATAATCTCTGTTCTCGGGTAAGACCAAGTTCCGCATGCCCCCCCCCCCTTTGATGCATATCTCTGCTGGGTCCAAGAAAGCTGCAGTGCAGCAGAAAAATAAGTTAATCTACATAAAAGGCAGAACAATGGTTTTACGGGCTCGAGGACAAAATTTATTGCTGGCCTCTCCTCCAAAGCATAAAAACACTCCTATTTTTACATTCTGTAGAATTGGTGAAGAGCCCTTACACAAAATTGTAGTTTTTCTATAGTTATGAAGAAATTCTCTGTAATTTTCTTTGAAAAAACAATTAATAAACACTATTTATTTTGGTCAGGCCCTCAGTTGCCCCGGGACTTGGGGCACTTGTTCTTCTCTTCCTCGTATGATTACAACTTTGACCACATCACATGTAAATTACCTGCACAATTCTCTTAAATTGTCATGAAAATCGAAATGTCTGCTGCTTTTTCACTCAAATTCTAGTATCATTAAAGTAAGTTAACATGTTCTTCTAGCAAGTTAACATGTGCACCCACTGACGTAACATCTTATCCCACAACTTGGGAAAGACCAGATCAGTTGACTTTTTCCAGAAAAAAAATTCATTTATAAAAAAAGTAGTGCATCTGTTACCTTTCAGGACTAGATATATTGCACACAATTAAACGATAAATATCTTGATTAAATCAGACAGTTTCTAGCACAAGTATTTTAGCTCCACAAACCTCCGAATCTTTGCTTCCTGGCTTTACTCCACTTTCTCCTATGTGGTTAAAAATGAGTTTTTAACAAGGATTAAAAGAATATGCGTTAAAGGTGGCTACTATGGAACACCATGTGCATAAACTAAGGTTAACCAACTAAAACACAGTGAATCCCTCATTTCATAAGAATTAATAATATTTCCGAGCGTTCGAAAACTCTTTTGGCATAAATATGTTGTAAAAAGAAATGTTCGATTTTTTTTAAACGTTGTTTCTACTTAAGTTGGTTCCAAATTGCATTGTTTATTCAAGAAATTCTCAACAGCCCTAGTTTTGTTAGAAATATTGCCTCTTTCCCTGTCGGCGCTATGAATTAAAAGCCGGGTCTAGTTTTAACTTTAATTTACTCCTTTTGTTTGTATTATATTTTATATGCTATTATCATTTTGTTAAATTTTATCTAATGTTAAACTCACTAGAGCCTGCTTGGAATAATTCACACTGTATGAGTAATAGATTATGAATTCGATAATCAGGTAAGTGGGTTATTTGGAATAGGTTTAAAAATAATCAAGCCAGTTATACGAAGCTGCAGGTTTTTTTTTTTTTTTTTTGAAATAAACCTGGCATATAACAATATGATGACTACAGTCTGAAAAGATATTTTCTAATCATGGAAAGAATTAAATTATACAGGTTATTCTGAGCCACGGTGGCTCAGGGGATAGAGCATTCACCTCCCAATGAGGTGGCTCAAGTTTGAATCCCAGTGGAGGCTGATTGATATGAATTCTGCTCCCTGCTCGCACTGACCACAGTGGTGATGTGGAATATCCTCAGTGCTAAATGGATCGTGGGTTAGAATCCCCTTGGTGTTGTGCTAACAGCTGGAGGTTTTCGCGGTTTTCCCTCGCCATTAAACACGAATGCTGGTTAGTTCCAATAAAAAGTCCCTTACGAAGGCTTGTTTGTCTAAATTCTTGATCAAAGAGTTTCCTTGTTTTTCGGGTTGGTTTCAAAACTACAAGGCTACAGAGTTGAACATTGGTAGTTGAAAACCCGGAAATGGGTCTGGTGTTTGGCGCCAGTTATAAAATAAAATTTTTAAAAAAATCTATCCTCATTACAGATATTGTATTACCTAACTGTTGCAAGTATATACAATTCATTTTGATACACGTATTTGCCTTGGCAAATTCAAATTATTAAACGAAACGCATGAAGATAGTAGATTTAATGACGCATTTAAGGTTTTGTCTTTGAAGCTCGCTTTTAAAATAACATTTCCTATGGTGTCCAGCTTTTTCTCTACTTTTAATGTTAGTTTTTGAAACACAAAAATAACAGGATTTGATAAATTCTTAGGAAACAGGTTCTCAGCATGATGACTTAATCTTATTTCAATGTTTATATAGCAAAGTGCTTTCCGTTGGCTACATGATTTTTTTAACTGTGACTTTGTATGGAAAAGTTTAAGGACAAAAAAAAAACGAACTTTTTTTACTTTTCAAAAAAAAGAAACGAATTTAAAAATTATTATTATCTTATACTTGCAAAATATGCGCAGAAATACGCTGCCTGTCTGAATTTATTTAGGTTAATTTGAATCGGTGTCTTGGGATATTCATCCACTTTTGGATGCACCTGGAAAATTTTCTTTTAAATTTTTTTCCGCACATGCGCTGTATAAAGCAACTACTTCAATTACTCTCGTCTGGAGCAGTTTTTATTATTAATTTTTTAATTTTAAAGCAATAATTTCGTTATCAGTTTAAAATTGATTCAAACGCTTTGTTTATTTTCTTTTAAATATTTAAGCTATAGCAAAAGTGGCACTAGACCTAGTATACATTTCGGACATTTACCAAAGGTCTAGTCATACTAAGTCTGATTAAGTGCCATTGCCCGGTATACATTTGCCAGGTATACCCTACACTTATGTTTTTTTAAGATCAAGTGCCATTGCCCGGGATACATTTGCTCGGTATACCCTACACTGATGTCTTTTTAAGGTTCAGTGCCACTGCCCGGTATACCCTACACTGATGTTTTTTTAAGGTCAAATGCCACTGCCCGGTATACATTTGCCCGATACTCCAAACACTGATGTTTGTTCTAATCTATCGTCAGTAAGTATTAAAATATCGAATAAATGTAATTATATCCACGAATAAATTAATATCAAATCGGATGTAATAAATATTTCGGACATTCACCAAAGCGACTAATTTGATTGTCAACATTCACTGGTGAAAGTAAACAACCACCGATTTCGGTCATTCACAGTAACATGCACATTATTTACATAATAACCTCATCAGGACGATTATTTCATACCTTGCCTAAATAGCATCCGGCATTTCAAAAAGTAAAAATAATTGGTTTTGTTGGCGATGATCTCGTAAGGCGATAAGGAATCATGCATAGTACAGGTAAGGAAGATATTAACTTCGAAGGAAAAGTGGATGAATACCCCAAGGAACCATTTGAATCAGTCTTGTCATTCGAACCAGCGTTGTTATTCATTCTCAGACGATGGTGTCTGAGAATGAAGAACGTTTCATCAAACTGTGCACAGTATTAAATATTTTATATGCATTTTTCATAAATTTTGTCCATAGTTTTGCATATAGGAATTATATTTGGACTGTTTAAAGTTATTAAAAAAAAATGTTTTTAATAGAGAAGTTTTTTTAATCCTCCTCCTAAAAGATGACTGCTTTTTTTTTTTTTTTTTTTTAACATTCTCCGATGGCTCCACTTGGCAAATTTTCCAATCTTTAGAAACATAAATGCCTTCCGACTTGGTGGTATCCAATTAGCGACAGTAATCACATATTTACCTATTTAACAACCATTAATCCTTCATAGTTTTCAGAAAAATATTGAAACTGTTCTTGCTCCCATCATTTAGGAAGTTTAGTTTCGTTTTCTCGGTTTAACTCTTCATTTCTTCTGTATTGTCGTGATTTCCTGTTTCTTGTTTCCTTGCTCTTTCGACCGATTCGGAATCTGTTTTAGATTTATTAGAAAATAGTCCACTAAAATTTATTGACTTTTCACTTTTAAGTCAAAAATAATTACTAGAGTAATTATAAAACTATATTATATACTCCAAAATTGTAAAAATGCACACTATACTTAGTACTGCAACCTACGTAAATCAACAACGCTGGAAATTTTAGGAACCGGGACACAGACGTCGGAAATTTTAAAAACCGGTACGCACGTAGCAGTGCGTACCGGTAACCATCAATAATATAGTTGTTTGCCAGCTCCAAAATCATAAACAATTTTATAAATTTAACTATTATTGATAAAAGCACAATCTATTCACTATTGAATATTTTTATAAATAATTTGCAAACCATAGTTTGTTGTCCTACCATTGTATTTGTATTTATTTTTCTAGACTAAAATGATTTTATGGGAATGCCTTTATAGCAGCATTACTCGAAAAGAAAAACAAAAGTTCAACTTTTATTCTGGAATAATTCCTTATAAGTGTTATAAATCATCCCAGAATTTTTTTTCCCAAAGAGTTCCATTTTATTTAAATTATGAAAATGCTACTCATAATTTTGTGAAAATAGCGTCTTGTTTTTTTTTGGGGGGGGAGGGGAAATCAGTGGTTTGTAAATACATGTTGTGAAAATTTTAAAAATATATTTCTTAACCCGAAATACCATAAAAAAATTTTTTTTTCGGAAAGGGTTTTTCTTTTTCGATAATACGAAAATAAAGTTCTACCTTTGTAAATGCGTAAAAATATGGTTCTATTTTTTGATAATATGTGAAAATAAGATTTAGTTTTGTAAAAATGTGAAAATAAGATTTTTGCTTCTGTGGAAAAAATTAAAAAAATTACTCTCTTTCGAGAAGTTCTTTGAAGAAAATGAAAAAAAAAAAAAAAACGTAATCTACTCAGTTTTTTTTTCTTTTTAGCAAACGTTTGTGTAAGATCCTTTTTTAAATTTAAAAATTACAAAGGGTTCATTTCAGAGTAAAATATTTTGTGAAGAATTCATTTTTACTGTAAAATTATTGGTGATGGGTACGTACTCAAAGCCACATTACTTCCGATTAGACCTCTGATTATACACATTTACACATACAAATACTTTTTTTTGTTCATTTGTCTAGATATTTCTCTGGAGGGTCTTTTGAAAAGTTAATTATTTTACATATATGTAATTATAATAAAAATACTTAGGAAGTAACAAAATTGTTTTTTTCGTAATTCTTTTATATTATTCAAATTAAATTATAACTACGCGATAGAGTTTATTTTGTTACTTAATGTTTGCGCCTTCCTAAATATTAAATAATATTTTCTTTCGGCACTATAATAAAAATAAGAATGCTTCAACTCTGCTTATACAACCAATTTGATTAATGTTTTCATCTCTTTCAAGATTTCTTAGTATAAATAAAAGGAAGCAGCACAGCATAAACAAATTCAAAAATTTTAAAATGCGAAAAAAAGAGCAATGCATTTTCCACTGTCGGGAAAATATTCCAGCCTTCGATTCGAAAACAGGGCACAGTATTCTAAATTTTGTGTCCAAACCATTGCCGATGAATAATAGAATGCCCTGCATTCTTCCAGGCCTTTTTTTTACTTCAAAGTTTTCAGGCGTAGAATGGTTGCCAAATTTTATTTCCTTTTGCCTAAAAAGACAGTTTCCCAAGGAAGAAAAAAAATTGGTCGTTTTGAAAGTGTTAAAAAGTGTTTTTTCAGTAAAAATAGCGAACGTTTTTTTTTCTTTATTTCGGAAAAGAAGGATATAAAAACAAAGGAAAATATTCTGGTTCGCTTTTCTTACCATTATGTAAAAGGAAAGCCTATTTTATCTTTTACGCGAGCAATGAAAAAGGGAATTTTGTTTTGAACCAAATGATTTAAATTTTTCAGAATATAATTTTGCATTTGCGATGAAATTTGAATACTTTTAGAGTTACTAGAATAAAATGCTAGATTCAACTTTATAACGTTACAAAATTTAAAATTGGATAAAAAATATGCACTGTAGTTTATGTTTTTGTTGTTTTTTAATATTTATTGCAAACAAAACAAAATGTGAAAGAAAAAGTAATCGTAAGGATATACAAACCAAGAAACAAATTGATTTTAATTGAAGAATCAATAGGTTCCGAGTTCGCCAATTAAATGTATTTAAAACGGAATACTGTAGTTATTGTTTTTGATCCTCGAGACAATTTATCTAAACAGATCTAGCCTACAAAACTTAAAAAATTTCCGAAGCGAATCTAAAAAACTTCTTTCAAGATTGTCTCGCTCAGGGCAACCATTTTAAAATTGACCAGGTGGTTCATGCCTGATTTGGTGCGTGGCAATGCTTGTTAGAGCTTAAAACTCTTCGGTCCACAAAAAAATATCCCCATCTGTTTCAAAAATTCCTCTTCCCTCGAATGGTTCATGTCTTAAAATAGTTATGTACAATTTTTTTATCCTAATAACAAGCAATAGGCTGGCTCGAAAGTGAACATTTATTCCAAAAAGTATAAAATTGAACTTTGAGAGAATGTACTAGGTAAGAAAGCAAAGAAATTTACATTTTTGCTAACTACAGGAAACTTTATAGGTTATTCGCAACCTAAAAACTATTAAGAAATATAATATTTTGAAGGACGCATTCAAAGAGTGTTTAAAATGAACTACGCGAATGGTACGCAATAAATGAAACGTATTGTTTTTCTTCATTTTCTTCGTGTTTTTTTTGTATATATATATATATATATATATATATATATATATATATATATATATATATATATATATATTTGACCTTCTTTATTTTTTTGTCAAACTTTGAAGGTGATACACAATATACGTCAAATTTTGAAGGTCACTTTTGAACGCGACTTTTTTTAAATTCAAAGTCTCAGAAGCTATTTAGCAGATTTTTCTCAAATTAAATTATATTCTTTTGAATGCTATAAAAATTTGATACCTTACAATTTAAACTCAAAATTATAAAATAAAACAATAAAAAAATAATAAATATTTACTGGATGTTGCTTTTTGCATAGCATTCTCTTCGAATAAATGAATTTTATAATTGTGTGCGAATATCTTTCAGTTCGCTTAAATAGTTCTCAACATATGGGGAAATACGCAAAAAATCAAATTAACAAGGGATCGACACTTTAGACAGATTTTTTGATCAAACTATTGGGACCATACTTCCCACATTGCTCCTTTCTTCTATATTTTTGGGGCCAGAAATCTGAATCCTTCACAAAAAAGGTTCTTTATTCTGAGAAACTATGTTTTTAGTGTCTGATTTTGTACCTTAAAATATCGTCGGCGCTAATTAATTAGCATATTTGAAGTCACTTCCACAAACCATTAAGATTGAGTTCTAAAACGTGAAAATTCGATTATCAGAATAAAAGTTATTTTTGGTGGTCCGTTTCTTTCTTTTATTTTATTTTTGAGGCACTGTTTCCTTACCTTTTATGATAAATGTTTCTTTCGCTTTAATGGCATTTGTATTTCATCCACAACGTATTTCTATCAATTCTGCTTAATAAATTAATAGCACTATTATGATACCTTTATATTTAGATATTAGTATACTATTTGAAACGCATATCAATGTTTAAATAAACTTTGATAATTAAACTTCTAACATTTTATTTTTATTATTTTATTTTGTTTTTTAACTTATTAGGACTGAGTCCTAAAACGTGAGGATCCGACCATAAGATCAAAAGTTATTTTAAATGGTCCTTTCCTTTCTTTCGTTCTTTTTTTTCGCAATGTTCAATTACCTTATATGACAAATGTTCTTTTTCCTTTTGTGGTATTTGAATTTTATCCGCATCACATTTCTATTTATTTCATCACCCGCATTGTCCTTCTATTTGGATACATTATTAACACCATTATGATACCTGATATTAGTACACTATTTAAAACGCATATCAACGTTTAAATAAACCTCGATAATGAAACTTTTACAATTAAAACACGTTAGAAAGTACAAATATGCAATGGGAATTTGCTCAGTATTCACATAGGTATGACTTCAATAGGAGATAAAATAGCTCCCAAGAACACACCCAAAATCATTAAATAACATTTGCTTTAAATCCCAAATGCATATACTTTAACGCATATTTGACTGTCTCACAAATTTCCCCATATCCTTTATTCTAAATGGAAAGTGCATTTGAGTTTCAGCCACATCATATATCCATCAATTCTATCATATGCATTCCCGTGTTTGAATTTATGCTCAGTTTCGAATCAATTAGAGACAATTTTCAGCAAGACTTGCACCAAAATGAAACTGAATCGATGGGGCGACGTACCCATCTTTTTGGCGTAACGTCTTGGCGGAGAGAGATATAATGCATTGCGAAGTGGGAAATAGTGCCAGACAATTTAATAACTCATTTTCATGCTACATCGCGGAATTTCTCGAGAATGTGTCATGGACGATTTCGTCTTCCTTGCATCGCCATATTTCCTTATATTATTATTTTCGGATTTGGGGAAACGATGCTGCCTGGAAGATTTTCATCGATGCAAATGATAACAGTAATCTTTATTGATAGTATTCCATCCAATTATTTAAAACTTCCAATTAGTAAACAAAAACCAAGAGTCATTTAGCATTTTATATTTATAAAAATGTGTTTAACAATTGGAATAAGAGCGTCATTGTAATGTACTACATTTTAAATTTAACTAAGAAAGTTGTGATTATTTATTTGAATTCAATGTAATTGCTTTGAACTAAATGGAATTGTTTAATTTGGTAAAGGTGGGGTTATATGATAAACTGTTTCAAATATTTTTTTTAATGAATCCAGTAAGAGATTTAAAAGTCTAAAGTTTACAAATATTCATGCGAAGCTTATGTTGTTCATGAAATATAAATGAATTTTTAAAATAATGAACTGTTTTCATTTCCTTTTGAAAAATGGCAAAATTTCCTTTACCCTTCAAAAGAGCATTTTTCGTATTTTTTCCATTGGTGACTAAGGGCAGTGTTTAAAGCGATAATTATATAATATTAAAAAATAATAAGTAATATTGTTCAATAATGTAAAATAATATATACTAATATACAATTCTGTAAAATAATATTAAATGGACCGGAAAGTAATGTCGTTTCAGTGCATTTGATATCAACATTTTATTTTTAATCAATTAATGTATTCACCCTCGTTATCAACAACTTTTCAATGCCGTATCGAAAATGAATCGAAAGAAATGAATTAGTTTTTAAAACTAACGAATATTTAATGAGCCGAAACGACATTACTTTCCGGTCTACCTAATATATAATAATATACAATACCATAAAATAATACAAATAACATATAATTATATAAATAAGCAAGCAATGGTTCATTTTCCAAAATCCAGAAAAACATTTTTATTTTCGTACGTAGTACAATAAAACACCGATTACACTAAAATTACGATCAATTATTAAAAAATATACCATTTAATGTTGAAGAAATAATGTATTAACATTAGTACTAGAAGTATACATTGATATCAAAAATGAATGATCAGATTTTAAATGTTTATATTTTCAAAACTATTATACATAATACAATAAAAGAAATTTGTTGGACGAGAAGCATCTAATCTATAATCATGTTTGAGTAATATATTTGTCGTTTCACGATGTCAATGGTTTCTAATGCAGCATAAATGCGTATTATTCAATATTCTTATATCAGTAATATTTTTATATCGATTTTTTTACATCAGTTGTTCATAAACAAAGTCTTGAGATTGCAGATTACAAGTGTATTACCATTAATTACTTGACCACCAAGATCACCAGACCTTACGCCATAATATTTCTTTCTATAGTGTTACCAAAAAGAATGCTGTTAAAAAACTCGTTGAAAAAATAAACCCTTCAAGAACTAATAAAATGCATTTGGGCTGCATTGAAAACTATTGAAAATGTGAAGTTACAAATTTGATGCACTTGATTATAGATTAGATGTTTATCGTCTATTTTATTTTATAACCGTCGTTGAACAACCGACCCAATTTTTTTGAGTTTACGACAGTCAATGTTCAATTCCGTAACCTTGTAATTTTGAACCCAATCCTGAAGACAAGGGAACTCCTCGATCAAATTTTGGGGGAATTTTGCCTTCGAGGAGGACTTTTTGATGGAACAAACTTGCATCTGCGTTACATGGCGAGGAAAACCACGAAAACCTCCCACGGTTAGCCTGACAGTAAGAGGAATCGGACCCATGATCCGCCTACCACTAAGCATATTTTGCGTTAGCACTGTGGTCGGTGCAAGGTGGTCGGTGAACTCGTATCGACCAGATATATCGCAGGGATTCGAACCCGGTTTACCTGATTGGTATGCAAAAACTCTATTGTCTGAGCCATCACGGCTCTTTATCGTCTATTAAAATGATTCATAGATTATATGCGCGTAACTGATAATATTATTGTTACATTTCTGAAAGAAAAATTAATTAAAGAAATAAACTTGCTTAAAAACGCACATATTGTTCGTCTAAGTGAGAAAAAAAATCTTTTTATTTAATTTCATGCATTATTTTTTGCAATATGTATAATAATTTCAGAAACATAAATATATAAAATCTGTATATTTTTTTAGATCTTGTCTTTTTTTTTTACTCAAAAAATATATTATACATGGCAATTTGTAAAGAAATGAAGCAAGAACTATCAAATCAAAGAATGCGCTATATTTTTTCCAAGAAAAATTCAGTATTTGTTTCTAAAATCATACCAGCACTAATATAAAAATATCTCTGTAAATATAGAGTCAACAATGCATCCTATAAACATATATTTTCTAAAAGAAATCCACTCTTGTAAGAAGCTGTCAAAATAAGGGCTGTTTAAAAGCTTATAGGATAGCTCAAAATATCAAAACGTGCGATCAACGTAAAAAAATACTTTTAAAAACAATGCATACTTAGCGAACTGAGTTTTTTGCATTTCAAAACTTGTTTTATAGAGAAAGGAAAAATAACGGAAAAATATCCATGTAATCAACAAGCTGTGTACTCCACCTGCTATATTTCCCACGAGGGGTTAAGAAGGGGTTTTTGCTTGGAAAAGAATGCTTTTGATTGGCGGGTGAATTTACTTTCCAGCAGTGTTTTCTAAAGAATAAATTTGACGGGAGACTTTTGTGTAGAACAAATAAAAAAAATTGCAAGGAAAGTGTGTTTTTCTATTGAAAATATTGGTATCTGCAAAATGAGCCTTACTTTGTAGAAAATATGAGATTTTTCAAAAATACTTCTTTTTTATATATATATGAATATATTTTTTGGCAAATGCAGGTATTTGCTTACAAGTAAGATAGAATATCAATAAACTACCATTTTTATGTTGGAAGTAAAACATTTTTGTAAAACAGATTGGTTAGGCTTGAGATTTCAGAATTTTTAAGTTTCTGTATGATCATTTTTTATAATAGCCTGCGTATTCTAAGAAACTAAAGGGGAGAGTGGGGTCAAATGTAACATTTTTTACTTAACTATTTTTAACAAACAAAAAATCCAATATATTATTAGTATTAATTGACAGACGAGTAAAGTAGACTATCCTCTACTAGAAAAAAAAAAATAAATACCTTATTTTAAATGTTATTATATTAGTTATTAACAATTTTTGACAGTCGTGCACCTGTTACAATTGTCCCCACTTACGGGGTCAATTGTAACAGTTCATAAATTCAACTAAAACATAGTTAATTATACATATTACCATAGTTGTGACATATTTTTTTATTTATCAAAATAGTAGTGTTATTTTAGGAGTAAAAATAATGAGCAGAGACCTAAAAAGCTAAACTTTTAACTTTAAGGGTTTAAAAATTTTAATTTATGCTGTGAAAGGTGACAAATAAAATAATGCACATGCAACATAATATAAATGATATAGGAAACTATTGGTGGTTCTTAAAGAGTTAAGTAATGGTTTGTAAACATAAGATTATTTATTTTCAGCTGTTACAATCGTCCCTTTACTTATTGTTACAATCGTCCCCAAGATGCCATTTCAGCTTCATTTGTTAAAAACAATGCTAGTTAATTAACAAAACTAATTTTTTTTTTGAAATGTTAATTAAGGTGTCCATTTACATTGTTGGTTAATAATTTTTATTTGCTTAAACAAAATTACTTTGTTACAATATAATATTCGAATACCAAAAAAAGTACTTACGTAGCGTGAAAATATCTTTTGTGATGTAACTCTTTCAAAAGTACATAAAAATGGCTGCCAGCAGGGGTGTACATGTAGATTTATTAAATACACCTTGTGCGCCTCCTAGGAACCAAATCTAGAACCCGACACTTGAAATTTTTTCTCTGTTACAATCGTACCCTGTTACAATTGACCCCACTCTCCCCTACTAATAGTATTTGCTAGTACAGCTGTTCCAAGAAAAACTAGGTTTTTGTAAAAGGATCACAACGGTTCCGAGAGCTAGGGCATATTTTAACTAGCAATAATTATATTTATATCCAATCGATAACCCATCTTTTGTTTAATATTTCGATTGTTTAAATAAAATCATTTATGCGAAATGCCAATGGAAAAAGAAGTATCAAGATTTGAAACAAAAATATGTCCTTAACAGTTAACTAAATAAATAATGAAAAGAATAAGAACTCATAAAGAATTCTATAAGTATTCCTTGAAGAACTTTTCAATTTAAAATATGATAACCAAATTCAAGATTTAAGAATTTTTTTTTTTGTCTGTTAGCATATTCCCGATATTTATGACAGCGAAAATCATAATTCAACTTATTTTATTTATTTTCAGCATAGGCATAAACCAAGAATTAAGTTTGAATTTAAAATATTTCAATCTACCGTTCTTCACATTAAATATTTACAAAATAATTAGTAGTCTTTTTTTTTTTGTTGATAATTTTCATACTTACATTCACAGTCGCTGATAAACTTATTTTTAAATCAGGGTTCCACGAAAAGAAGTTCGATTATTTAGAGTTCCGTTGCCGAAAAGAATTCGGAACCTTTGAGCGAGAATAAGTGTTTGAGAAAAAAAAAGTTTTTCCATGACATTACTAATTGTGATGTCAGTGTTTTAAAGAAGTCAAAGGGTGTAGAAGCATTATATAATAGGGGAAGTTTTAAAATTAACTTTTGTAACTTGTAATGAATAAATTATATACATAACTTTCAGCAGAAAAAAAATAGGAAGAATTATTTTGTGACGACCAATTAAAAATGAATGATCAATATATTTATTATAATTTATTTAAAAGCTATTAAAGCGATTTTACAAATAAAAATGCCTATTTAAAATGGTAAACATCTTTCTTTTTTATTTTTAAGGCAGAAAAAATATTTTTAAAAATGTATATTTGTACATGTTAAAGCTTCGTCGTGTATTTGATATTCTTACTTTAATATCAAATTTAAATTTAAGTTAATGCGTCTAATGTTCATTTCTATAAATTTTCTCATTCGTGTGTTTCAGATTTGTAATGCAAATTCAACAAAGAAACTGCAACAATGTATTCATGTACATATTCAATTTTAAAGAAATGGATCCTTTTTCAATTAAAAAAATGCACAAAATTGGTCAGACTTCACACACTAAAATCTACTCAAGTCATCTTATACATTTTCTTAGAGAGAAGCATCAAATCTTGAAAGCTTTCTTCAGTGTAGGAATCAAAACAATTATTTTTAATTTCCCTTAACTTGATGACTTAAATGTAACAAGCATATTTTCCATAAATTAGAATCTTTTACGAAATTTTTACTGGAAATAATTTTTTGTAATAAATTATGAATTTATATAGAATAATCTATTTCTACATCGTTTTCAACAAACCAATATCATTAGACAGTTATTAGAAGTTCTTACGATTCAAATAGTATACAAAATCTTTATAAAAATTTCATTTTTCATTTGTAATACCTGAATAGTTTATTAGTGCAGGAAAAAAAAATTATAATTTGATTTTTAAAAATCTTTCAATGTAGAAATTTTTAAACAATAAGTTGAATGAAATTATTATTACAATTTAAAACGTTAATGAAAATAAATAAAATTGGCTACATGCCACACGAGAAATTGGGAAGTGATTATGCCCAACCATGTGCTTTAAATCAGATTTAATTGGATACCTATAAGGGACTTTTACGCGTATGTGTTGAATCTAATTGATTTTTAAATCAGCAAAGGCTACGTTTTACCTACGATACGATGACGTCACTTACAGGCATTCAGTATTTTCAAGCACACTTGGATTAATTTCAAAGCAACTGCATGGATTTTATTCTGGTATTGAATTTTTTTTTTTTTTTTTTATATCTTGCATGATAAGTTTGAAATAATGGTTATTAGTAACTCATGTTATAAAAAACCTTTCATATATTTAAATTCAAAAGATGGAATAAAATTTAAAATTTTAGAAAGTAAGGCAAAAGTAGGGAATGTTGTAATTTGTTTTTATGTACAATAATTTTTATGAAAGACTCCAGATCTAACCAAAAACAATCATAATATTTAGGGAAAGAACCAGATTTACATATAACCTGATTAAATACTTTATTCGATTTAAATATATAAATAGGAAATAATAGTTGACATGCCTCAAGCGCTAAGAAACAAGCACCCATTTTCAAGACTTTCTGAGAATTTTTTAAAATTTCTGATTTATATAGTTTTCTCCTATTTTTCTTGAAAAGCCGGGGGAAATTGAAGGCTTTTATCTTAAACAAAAAGCGTGTTTTGCCAACAATAGCAACAGAACTCATAATTTGCATCAAAATAAATTGCACGTGTGCAGTCTTATGCATCAAATTTACAGTTTTTATTTTCCTAGAAAAAAATCATTACACCCTACCATGCTTGAATGGCTTCATTGACCTTGAGTCTCACAGACAGAACACCGACTCATCATTTATGATATACATAGAATAACAAAAATAAAAATAAAGAGATCACCAACCGTGTTATGAAAAAACTTCGGCATTTTTCTCCCGAAGGAAGTTCACGTCAAGATAGATGCATGACCGCATGAAAATGACAGAACAATTGAAAATTATTTGAATATAAATATTTAAAAGGTATGTTACATGAAAGTAATATGCCGTATAGAAAGGCAATTGAACTAATATAACGAATATAATACTGACCTATAATGCATCATTAAATGTTTTTATAACTCTCAGTGAAAAAATAACGCACATACTAATTCGGAGGAAGGTAGGAAAGGATAAGGATTAATATCATAATAAGGATTCATAGGATATAAGACATAGATAAGCACACCTCTGCAATATTGAGTGTTTGTGTATACATTGGAACTTATCTAAATTATCCTACTTTTTCTTAATTTCATAATAATTATTGAAGAGAATTGCATTTATAAATTAGTTGATAGATATTATTGTAATTTAAAGATTTTTTTCCCCCGAAGGTGAGTTCGACATTTTACTCGTCAAATATAGCTAACAGTAGTCATATTTAAAGAAAATTTATGTTTGTTTGTTAAAACTAAATGCCGTGTATTTTTTAAGAAATATTCAACAATTGTAATTAAATTTAATGAGCTAGATTCTTTTCTTTGTTTTTTTAATACTTTAACTATTTTAAGTATAGCTAAGAAAGATGTGTAAGAAGATTTTGCCATAACTGCACGAAACTGGAGGATGCTTCCGTATGGTGATCTGTCGCGCCAACTACACTCGCCAAAGTGCCAAATAGATTTTAAACTTGCAAACGTTTCTTAAAAAAATATGTAGATGTTTTCCCGGGGATGACTATAAGTTATTCCTTTCGAGTTTGTCCCTTTCTGTGACGTTTTCTTTTCAAAAAATTTTTTAGTTTCTTGCGGGCCACTGCCCGGAAGTTGCCAAGGCTTGGCGATTATTCTGGCACAGATCAGGATACGGGAATCCTCCCCCGAAACTGCAGTAAAACTGCTCTGTGCTAATATTATTATTATAAAAACTATTTTATTGAAAAAGTGCAAAACTACATTTAAAGGTTAAGTACTTATGTACATCGATGCCAAAGTCATTTTGGCATCCTTCGAATTTATTTTAATATAGTAATTGATTATAAAAAAAATGACATAATACAAATATACTTTATTGCGTGCAAGAAATGAGATAATATTTAAATTTGATCCATTTCCTAATTTATTTTCAGATTAGGCAAAAATGGTCGACGGGATAATACGTAAGTACCAACGAAAATTAAGATACGAAAACGGGTAAACACCATTTCTAAAGTGCAAGTTTGAGGATACTAAGTTATTGAAACAAATTACTAATTCAGTTTTCTTTGGGACAATAGGTTCAATTCTGTATTGAGACGATTTCTAATGTCAATATAGACGCCTTTCATAAAAGGTTTTATTTAAAATAACATTTGGTGCAACCTTAAATAATTGAAGTTTAAAAATCCAGCACTCGATGTTAGTTGACGGAATAAAGTTATTTATCTGCAATACATAAATATATGTATAAACATTTATGTAAATTGTCATAAAACTATTTTTCAGCAAACTTTTTAATAAATTACAGTAAAACATATATTATCAAAAACGTAGCTTATTGTTGTTTCTAATGCAGTTTGAGAATACCAGCAAGCCTGCTTGGCAAAACCAAGCGAATTTGAGGCATAGTGTGTGTTTCTTGTTTTTCAGTAGTGCCATCTATGGCCAAGAATATTACTTCAGCCACGCACACGTCATTGCCCGTTTATTGGGGGAACCCATTCATAAATCCACAGATCATAATTTTGACCTGAATATCAGAGACTGATCAATTTCCGATTCCGAGGTATGATTTGTTATTTGAATATGGAGGACTTTCTGACTCAACATTTTTACCGAGCACCAGTCACCATTTACAACACGGGGAATCTTCAGTCGCCGATGATTGAACTCAGGACCTCTTGGACATGAGCTGACGCTTTATCGACCACGCAATCCCGCTCCTGTGTAACTTGTAATATAAATAACCAAATATTGTAACCTTCCATGGAATGTAAAATGCATGCGCAAAGCAGTTTATTTAAGCATTAAACCTAGAACTCCCCGGAGGAACGAGATATTGTCTTTAATCTGTTTGCATTTAAAAAACGATCACACATCTAAATCTTCTTTCTTTTTCACGTTTGCGAACGACAAACTTTTCTAATGACGAAATCTTCCTAGTTTTATATCACCCTTCTAGCCCCCAAACCATCTCTACGCCCTGATGCACACATACCAGGATGAAAACACTTAATTTTGGGAAGAAATACTTTTCTAACTTTTGAGGAATGTTTCCAAAGCCGAAATGGCGATGCCATCTTATAGTTGTTAGTGCAGGCGGTGTGGTTATACGGTAGAACTGCGGGGCACCGTTTTCTAAAAGTCCTCCACCCATCTGCATACTTTAAGCCCCGGTCGTAAATTATTTATTTTCAGACGCCCCTTTTCCTGCTTTACCGGAGAGAGGATTTCAGGGTTGTATTTTCCCGTTCCCATATTTCTGGAATCTGACATCAAATATTTCGCAGTTTGATTTCCTTCTTTTTATTTCCAGTTCAGAAAATTGATGGCTTTTCGGGCGTCTCTGATATTAGGATTCACTTTTTTTTTACTTGGTAATTCGTATCGATTAATTGTAGAGGAATTTTCGAAATCAATATTTTTCACAGATGTGGTTCTAGGGTGGTTTAAAAATTCGAATTCTTCAAAATTCAGTTATTAAAAAGCAAAACCTAAAAAAGATTAAAATTTTTTTAAACTTGTATAATCGGTATTCAGTGTAATATATCCGTAATACATAACTTTAAGTACCAGAATCAGATTTACTATCTATTCATATACAGCTCTAGTTAAAAATATTGGAATAATTAAAAAAATTCGATATTAAAAATTAAAATGTTACTAATTTGTATTATATTATTCATATTTTTCCATTAAACTGTAGATTTGATAAATGTAGTTTTGTTTGTGAAGTAAAAATTCAAACAATTAGCTCGTATAAAAATTATAATAAATAAGTAATTTTAATCCATGTAATTGTCGAAATATTAAGCTTGAATTGAAAATATTGCTTAAATGCATATTATTTCGCCAAATCATACATATCAAACTCAGTTACTATTTGTATACAATTAAATGAATTTATTTTACATCATGTCATTGTTGAAAATATTTAACTTTTAATTAAAATCTTATTTAGAATACAACTTATTCCACTCAAACAACTGGATTCAACTCATTTATCATATATACTATTGCATTACATTCGTTTTGATATCTATGGTTTGTTTGTTAAAAAAAAACTATACTAATTAGCATAGATAATAATTATACAAACTTATCCATACAATCCATACAATCAATTTTACTTCCTGGATTTGTTGAAATTTTTAACTTTCAATTAAAATATTAATTTTAATACAACTTACTCCACTCATACAACAGGATTGAACTCATTTATTAGATATATATTATTGCATTACATTTGTTTTGATAAATAAGATTTGTTTATTGAACAGAAACTATTCTAATTAATACGTATTTAAAAATTATAACAAAATTATCAATAAAATAAATCAATTTCAATCAAATTAGGTATATGAAAGATTCAACCTTTAATTAAAATATTATTTTGAATATAACTTACTCCACCAATACCTCTGAATTCAACTCATTTATTATATTGTATTAATCCATTACAGTGTGGTTTTGATAAATATAGTTTGGTTATCTAGAAGATCATCTCTGAGAGACAAGATCATCCTTTCCCAGTGGTATATGCAAGTATTATCCCTCTTATCAACCAGCATAATATGCATCGATGATGTGTCATGAATACATTTCTGCATATTCCATAATATAGGATAATTAGAGGAATGCTTCTATAGGAATGTCAATTATATTGACGCGTCTCCAATCTACATTTCAGTATGTTTTTCATATAATTTTAGTGATCTAGTTAGATATTGAATTGATTTCCTGTTTGATATATATATATATATATATATATATATATATATATATATATATATATATATATATATATATATATATATATATATATATATATATATATATATATGTATATATATATATAAAGTTTTATTTATTGCGCATAAGTTTAAATAGAACTCATAAAATAAGTTCAAAATGTAGAGAAAAAAAGGGAAAAATTACAGAACAATGAAAAAAGGGGAAACAGGAAAAATAATAATAAAAATAACGAAAGACCGAGAGAAAAAAATGTGCAAAAAATTTTAAAAAATCCTGAAAATAAAAGATATAATCTTTTCATCAGCTCTCACGATTATATCCGCAATATAATCGGATATAATCGTGTGAGCTGCTGAAAAGATTGTATCTTTTATTTTCCGCATTTTCTAAAATTTTTTGTCCATTTTTCCCCCGTTTTTTGTTATTTTTATTTTATTATTACTTTTCTTTTTTCCCCTTTTTTCAATGTTCTGTAAATTTTCCCTTGTTTTGTCTACATTTTGAACTTTTATGAAGTACGTTTGATGAAATTAGGAACAATTTCTCAATTATGTAAATAAGTGAAAATGAAGTAAAAATTTAACTCTAAAACTATATCCTTCAAGGATTTTTAGATTTAAAATGAGGAATTACGGACAAAAGTGACTCCGTTTTTTAAAAGAAAAGTTTGGTGAAGAGTTTGTTTTAGTGGTGAAATATTTTAGGAGGTGTCGTTTTGACGATAAAATTACTTATGAAAGATCCATTTTAACGATGAACTATTTTGTGAAGAGTCTGTTTTAACGATGCAAATTTTATGAAGGGTTTGTTAACGAATCCATATTTCTCCTAAAAGGTACCCCAGATAGATATTAAATATTAGAATAGATATAAAATGATCTTTTATTTATTTTTAACTTAAAGGATTCATGAAAATATAATGTTTTGGTAAAACACCTTCTTTCAAAATTATTATGTTTACACTCTCAGAAAAAGTTTTTTAACTTTGAACCATATTAGAATGCAAATTTTTTTAAACCACGTTTAAATTTAAGTTTAACTGTGGTATTATGCAATAAGTATTAGGATTTGCAATAAAATGGTGCAATTAAGCATCATAATAATGTTGCTAGATATTTTAACTATTATATATATATATATATATATATATATATATATATATATATATATATATATATATATATATATATATATATATATATATATATATATATATATATATATATATATAATAGTTAATTTTACCATATTTTGGTAGTTTTGACCATATTCTTCTTTTCAGTGAGATCTTTTCAAGTTCATTTTAATCATCAAATTTTTATTAGTTGTTTAAAACCACCAAAATCAAAGAGTAATCTTACCAATAGTCACAACTTTTATTTACAAAGATCATGTCACTAATATTATAGTTTTATTGTTAAATCACATGCTAGTTAGACCATTAAAAATCTCAGAGTAAATAAGGAAATAACTATTGAAATAGTATTATGCAATATTCTATATTAAAAATAAGTTCTAATATAGTCTAATAAGTATAGTCAAAATACTGTTTTTTAAAAAACATTACGTTTCATCAAAAAAGAGTCTACAAATTATTGACACATGGTTACCAAGGCACCTAAAAATCTGTAACTTGCGTCCAATATTTCATTAATTTTTTATCTGCTTTGTTTCTTTTTAAAATTTGAAACCAGAAAATTTTCGAGTAAAAGGCACTTAAAAATTCATAATCTCCCCTAGATATTTAAAATATTTTATTGACCTATGTTTATAATTATGTATTACAATTGTTTTGATATGAACTAAGTACAGCATTATTTTAATCATAAATTAAATTAATCGCTAATAACAACACTAAAAAAATTACTATGACTTACCTGATTAGAGAGTCGTTATAGTATCCAAAAAGCTATCATCAGCGTCTTTTTTCTCAATGAGAAAAGGATGACAGTTTTTACGCCAAACCACACAATCGCTCACTTAAAACTCACAACACAAACTGAGCCTCTAGCTGACCTTGCACTTGCAGCAGAGATGGACGTTTAAAAACTTTCTCTTTTACGAACCTGATTTTGCTTTCTTTTTTCTACCGAAGTCCTTATGCTTCCTTTTGCTTCACGTGGTTCAACAACACTTTACTCTTACTCAACAGGTAAAGGTCATTAACACCAGGAACCAAGTTCAGCAAGTCTGTTTTAAGTATTACCTCAACTGAAAAGAAGTTCAATTTACAATGCATAGCAAATGGCATTTCATTGTTTTTATTGTTTTTTTCGCCCCAGACCTATAAAGACAGCTATCTCTATACAAAACATGGTTTAATCGGATTAGTATAAGCTGTAAGAAGTTTGATAAGAATTGATTAGATATTCGCATGATGATATTTGAGTGATCCCGGAAATAGCACAAATGGAAGAAATTTGCATTTATTTCTTATAAAATGACTCAAATTCTTCTATTATTTAAGAAATTAGTTGTTTTTAATTATTTAAAAATTTGGTAGAAGATGCAAAAAAAGCATAAATATATTCAATCATATAAATAAAATATTAAAGCACATATATTATTGATACCGACATAGATTGAACTTCAAATTGTATCTTTGTTTTTTTTACTTAGAGTACATAGAAAATAATAATACATAGATCTTATTCTTTTTTAGCACGAGGCCTATAAAGACAGCTATCTCTATACAAAATATGAATTTATAGGATTAGTTTAAGCTGTAAGAAGTTTGATCAAAATTTATTAGATAGTCAAATGAGGATATTTATATGATCCTGGTTCGTACAAATGAGAGAAAATTGAATTATAAGTGTGTCTTTTTTCCTCATAAAATGACGCAAATTCTACTATTATTTCAAAATGTTCTAAATTTAACATTTAAAAATTTAACATTCAAAAATTTAAAAAACGTAAATATCGTTAGATTCAATCATATAAATAGAATATTTAGGTACTTATAGTATTAATATCGATATTGATTGACGTTTAATTTGATTTTTTTTAATTAACAGTATTTAAAAAATTGCAATTCATATATGTGACTGTTTTTTCACTCGAGACCTATAAAAACAGCTATCTGTATACAAAACTTGGATTAATCGATTAGTAAAAATTAAAAGAAGCTTGATAAAAATTGATTAGATGTTTGCATGACGAAATTTACGTGATCCGGGAAATAGTACAAATGAAAGAAAATTGACTCATCAGTATGTATTTATTCCTTAAAAAATGGCTCAACTTTCTTTTATTTCTTCATGATGTAGTCAATTTTGACAACTTAAGTAATTAGTATAAAATAGAAAAAAATCGCAAATATAATTATATTCAACCATGTAACTAAAATATTGAGGTATATATGTTATTAATTCCTATATAGATTGAACTTTAAATTGTAGCTTTATTTTCAATTTACTGTGCATATAAAGCTGTAATACATTGATTTGGTTATTTTCTCCGAATGCACAAATTTTCTTAAGATACAAATTTACTATTTATGCACATTAATCTATCACTATAATGCCAAATATGGATTAATTAGGCTAGTATAAGCTGCAGAACTAATTTATTAAAATTTGCTTTCTCTTATTTACTTACTATTTTCTACTTTTCTACTTACTACAATAATATTTTAACTTACTTATTATTTTAACTGCACTCTATCTGAATTTTATTTTTACTGCATTTTTACCAGAAGCCTTCGATAGGTGAAATAATTTTTACACAATTGTAGGATTAAATAAAGTTAATTAATAAATAAAAACCAAAAAATAACAGAGGCTTCCAGCAGTATCAGAACTGACTGTAACAGTTCTGAATCCTCTACTTGTAATAATCTGCTACATTCAGCACATAGTCAATGGTAGGGCTATTACTGATTTTAATATTACCAAATGAAATTAAGAAAATTTTATAACTGTGACAGTTTCGTATTTTAATTTTGTATTCTCTTACTTATTCACACTTATTTTATCATAATTGAATCATAAATAGTTTTTAAACAAAAAAATGAAGATTCAAATTAGCACAATTCTGAAATTTAAAAACGAAATTTTTTTTTTAGTAAACTTACGATTCAGAACCGTGGTATTTTTTACTATTTCTTTCTATTAGAAAATAATAAAATTGGGAGCCAAATTTTTACAATTTTTTGCTACTGTTTTGTAAACTTATTATACCACCTTATTTTTCCATTGTTTTAAAAAATTATATTTTTTTTGCTCCTTAAAAAATTCTTGATAACAAAAGAAAAAAATTTTTAAAACGTAATTGATCAGAGGATCTTAAAAAAATATTTGACTATCAAGATTATTTTTCATTTATATATATATATTTTTTTTAGAAAGTCAAACTATTTTGATTTTATTAATCACACCGAATTCTCAAAATTTTTTTGAATAATTTCAGAGAAGAGATTCAGATTCGGAACCACGAGCAATGGTTCTCAAATTTTTTGATGTTTTACGGGACAGTTCTTAAATTTCCTTTAATTTTAAACAAGTTCTTAATAAAACATATTTGACCAAGTCGAAATCGCTTTCAGTTAATGTGAGAAAAAAAGTGAAAGTAGTATTCAATTTGAGAAGAAAAATTCATATTGGATGTTTCATTAATCTTTATTCCATCTTATCTTGTTTTAGAACAAAGGATCACAACCTTTTAGGGTCATCACCCACTCCACAGGTCAAAGGATTTAAATGTTCCCTCTCCTGAAAGTAAATAAGCAAATAAAGAGTGGTAATAATAATAAAAATAAACAAATAATTAATTGAAATAGATAATTAATAAAATAAATAATTAATAAAAAATTGTACCATTTTAGGTATTTAAAATTTTTTACGTTTCAAGAATCATACCTCTAAGTTACTGAAAATAAATCATATGACTCATATTGGAAAAGTTTATTTTTATACAAATTTGAATGTATATAGTCATTTGTAAAATTTTTTAAATGTTTGCGAAAAAATAAATTCAATTGATCAGCTTTTATTCTAAATTAAATTCTTGATTAAAGATAATTTTTCATACATTTAAAAAAAAATTTGAAAAAAATATGGTCGTTTATACGTATAATCAGTTTGACATTGTTTGCGTCTTTAAGTACAGCTACTTCAGTGTGAACCATACAGCAAAGCCAAATCAGTTTGTTAGATAAGCTAATAATAGGATATGTGAACCTGACAATATTTTGATAATATCGGTTTAAATTATTGACTAAAGGAGACAATGTGAGATTTTATTTAAAAGTGTATTAGAAACCCCTGTATAAAATGAGTTGAGGGAAAGAAAAAAAAAAAGAACGAAAATTCAAAAAACTTCTTGAATAACTATTTCCTATTATTTAAAAAAAATTTCATGTTTAATCAAGCTAAAGAATATATAAGCAATTTCTGCCAAAATTTACGCTCATGGACTAAAATAAAGAGACTATTATTCTAGTCTATAAGTCTTTAGTCTTTTTGTCTATTAATAAAATATATAGACTATTTGAAAATTCAAACGAAAATCCGTTGTTCAACGCTAAAATCATTAAATGGGGGGTTTTACGAATATTCTTGACATTTTTAAAAAGATTTTTTTAAAGAAAATAATTTTTATAGCATAAGTGCTTTGATTAATAACAGAGATTATACGGCGAATTTAAAACATCAATCATTCTTCTACATCAGATTTAAAATTAGATATTATTACATCCATAGTTTTTTAACGACACCTGAAAATCCCTGAGACTTCTCAACATGATTTTTCTATCGCCTGCCCAAAAGCTTTCACCGCCCTCTGGGGGACGATAACACTCACTTTGAGAGGCCTATGAAGTTTGGTTATGCGTTGGTTTCTCAATTGGAAATATTTAAAGAAAAATATATAAAATTGTACCTAGAAAACTTAAGATCAAATAACTTTAAATCTTGAAAATTGCATCCATTAATTCGCATATATATACACACGCAGTAAAATCTCCAAGAAGGACCACCTCTACGTAGCCACCTCCTCTGTTTACGACCACTTTTAGGAGGAACGGAATTTTTTCCATCAACTTTGTGTCTAAGAGAACCTGAAGGAGAGACCAGCGACCGGGCAAATCTCTGCACCAAATGCAGAACAAGTCATATATAAGGAAACACAGAAAATATCAAAACAAAAAAAATTTAACATATCAAATAGGTATATTAAAATGCATTCCAATTCTTGTGTGAGGCTCTTAAAGTTCTTTTTGACGATATCTGAAAAAGATTCTACAACCTCCTGTAGCAGTCAGAGTGCTCTAAAAGCTGTTCTATCAATTATTTATTTTTTGAGTTGAAAGTTAAATTAGAAAAGAAAAGTTATTTTTGAAGAAAAACTAATTATGTCAAACAAGCAAACCTCTTCTCATTTGTAAAGCTAACTAATTAATTGCAAACTTAAACAAAAAAATATAATTGTTTATTTATATAAATAGTTCGATCATTCCTAATTGAAATACTTGTTTTTACACACAATTACATCTGTCAGGATCGTTTTTATTAACCCTAAACTTTATCCATCTATAAAGTTTTCACTACACCAGTACAAGTGGCGTTTCCACGCCAAGAAAATGACTCTTAAAATTAAACTAACATTAAAATAGTTAACGAAAAATCATGTAACTTGGATAACATTTTGAAGTCCATGGAGGTAGCCTCTAAGAGTGGCCAACCTTCATTAACGGCCATTTTTTTAAAACTTTTTTACTGTGGAACAGAGAGTGATCGCTCTCGATAGATTTCACTGAATCATCAATATATATCAATTTAACAATCTATTTTTTTTATCTGAATAGGTCACTCAAAATGTTCGAATGATTAGAAACCCACTCCTAATTTGCTAATTGCATTTAGAGATTTTCAGCAAAAGGCCTTTTTGAAGATATGTTCTGTGTAAAAGTGGGTAATCAATTGAATACAACTGAAATATAAACAAAGCAATATGCTCAAACAAATTCAATAATCACATTATGTCAAAAAACATTAGGTTTTTACATTTAATAACAATTCCTGTTACAGTTAAAAGAACAACTTTTGCTATAGAGCAAAACTATTCTGATCTCTTGAAAGCTCGCAGCTGATTAATAATAACGCATCGCGAAAGTCGAACTGTCACTGTCGCGTTGAGACTTAATTGAGTTAGCTCAACCTAGGCAGCTCGATTAGTGAGAAACGCGGGCCGTTATTTAGCTAATAAATGTCGCATTCGGTCTGATAATAGGGTTTAAGATGTGTACCCCAACTGTCTTAAACTTAGTGTTTATGCTTTAGGATGATTTTGGAAAAGCTCTTTGAGCTTTTCTCATCAAACATTGTATGTTAAGCGGCACTTTGGAATATGCATTAGTGCCCATTCATTAGTTTGGAGTAATTTGATTTGGGATTTCGTAAAATTCGTTGTGCAAACATCAATACTGAATTTACTTTGTTTGTTTCTAGTTAAATTTATAATCATGCATGGGAATAGTCATGTTATTTTCCTTCCTTACCTCAATTTTTAATGAGGGGCGGCATAATTATTTTTGAGAAGAAAAATTATAAATAAACTAATTAATTTTTAATTATAAGTAAAATTATTAAATATAAGTATAGGTAAACCAAGGAAATTTAATTGAATGTATAGTTAAACAGAATGTCTTGTCTTGTACTCTTATTAATGCTAACCCACCTGTAAAAGCAATGTGCATTGTATCAAATGTCTTAAAAATTGAAATTTTAAATAATTTCATGGAGTTATAAAAACTATTACTGTTAAAATACTACTGCTTTTTAATGTTGAATTTTAAAATTAGAGCTTATTATTTAAGAGAAATGACACATAAACGGATTAAAATCTGTTTTACATTCCTGTTTCTGAATTTATTAAACCCTTGAAATTCCTCAAATTTAATTCGTTTAAGTTCGAAATTTTAATTTCTTTGCAGAAATAATGTCTTTTTTTCATAAATTAAACTAGATTTCTGTAAAACACATCGCGATAATAACGTCCTGCACTATTTTATAAATAAAATTCTATGAAAAATTTTATTAAAACATATTTTTTTAATTGCTATACGAGTACATTCTTCATAACTCTATTGATATCCTAATCTCCATGAGTTTTTTTTTAACATTGTGGAATACACAAAAAAAAAAAAGTTGCTGAACTTCATTTGATATAGTACAAAATAATACTTTTTTGCATATTGTTGCTGAATGAAAGAATGGACAACACGCTTACTTATTTTAATATTTTTGTAATGTAACAAAGCTTACTTGTAATTAATCTTATCAATCTGAACATATATATTTCTTTTAACTTGTTCTTGGAATTTTCCATGACACAGGAGGCTGATTGCGGAACTCGATATGTTATAGAACTCGCATAACCTCTGTCCTGGTTGCCAAGTTTGAGCAACGCCACCTAGAAGAGAGAAGGCCTCAATTCAGATCAATTTAGTTTTTCGACGTAATGAACATAAATTGCGCAGTAGAGGAAAAAAAAAGATGTCATTACGTTTGGACTACTAAAGGATCACACTTCTTGTTTATGGTGACCCGTGATGAGGCCTTCTTTCTTCTTCGAAGAGGTATTAGATTGAGTGTCCTTCAAAAAAAAAATCCCTATTGCTGATATTAATAGTTGGGGTATTTACCAAATAAATATCATGCCGGTTTGGTCTTGTGCATATTGGGCAAACTAAACTTACCCTTTAGCTTCGACTTAAAACTTAGAAAACATAAAAGATAGATTTGATGTCTAGACAGTAAACGATCCTCCCTCACCCACATAATTTTAATTCCAATCTTAGCTTTGAGGTTACTTCTGCCAAAATCATTCAACACTGATATTCATTAAGTGACGTTGACCTTTGGGAATCACTCCATAGTTTCAAAATATTAATAATTTAATTACTGACATTTCTAGTGTCCCATCCTTACCCAATATTCAGAAATATATATTGGGTTTTATATTCGATTTTAATTTAACACTAATGTTCTCACCAAACCCCCTTAATCACGTTTCTTGTTTTCTTTTTTTATTATCTTATTCAAGCTCGTTCTTCTTCCCCTACTGGTTAAACCACTTTGTAGAATTAAATTGTAGTATACCAAACTCTGCTGTTATTCAAATTTCATCCACATTGTTTTTCTCATTCATACGCATCTCAAAGTATACTCTATCCTCTTTTACACCAACATTTACAATGAAAGAGTTGTCTATTGTCTCAAGTTTTAAAAACCGTAATCTCGCGAAAGAAAATGTCATGCTAACCCTACTGCATTTCGTCTTTATTAAATGCATGGCTTACTTCTATTTCATGTTAAATTTAAAAATTACACTACATCACATATTATACACAAAGATAAACAGCACTTTCTGGTTCAGAAAGAGATTGAAGTTTAGAAGAGTAGCGTAAAGGCAGTTCCATATCTTATGAAAGATGTTATCACATAGCGTTGCGTCTTTGCTTTACCAAGAGCATGATGGCTGACTTTAATTGCATAACTACATCATATCTTAAAAATAAATATAGACAATAATTTGCTGTCTAGGAAAATAATTGAGCTTAGACTAGTAGCTAAGGGACAGAACTAGACACAAAACAGATCTTGGTCTTAAGACAGTAAAAGGGAATTTTAAAAACAGCAAATTTAAAAAAAAATGAGACCAATGCACTTGTTAACAACAACTTTAATTATTTTTCAACAAAATGTCTTAAGATTTTCCTAAAACAAAAATCTCATTGTGAGACTGGTACGTTTTATTTAACCGGAACAGCATAGAGATCGTAGAAAATAAAAGTATGGCAATCACAAAAAGGAAATACGATCAATTCTTGACTGAGTAGATTTGTACGTGCGCCACATCACTTATGTTTGTTTTCGGTACCAGAAGCCAAAGAGAAGGATGGGATTAGTGAATGAATCACAAGTCAATCTCACTTTTCTTGATGTCGACCAGACTTTCTGGCAAAAGCTTCGCCAAATAAAAAAAAGACAAGTTAATCTATTTCCTGTAATACTCTTTGGAAATGTGTCTTCAGGCACTGAGTAAATATGTTATTTCCGGTTCGTCTTCATTCTGTCATTTTCTATGAATGTACAAACACGCACAAAGAAAAGTCAACTTGACATTATGTAAGCTCGATATGTTCTCCCAGTCTTGAACCTGAACTATATAATCAACAGAAGCTCTTTTGCATATTGCCTCTATTAGATTTTGTCTCGTTTTCAGTTGTGATGAAAAATATTTGTCGTTTAAATAATGTTACAGTAGTAAGTTTCATGCGTGAACGTTTTTATTTTATTTAATAAAAACAACAACATTGAAACTAAAGGAAAGGAAAAACATTTTAACTAAATGTAGCAATTTGTTTCGTTTTCAAAAACTGACCATCTTTATTATAGCATAACAAAAGATAATGACGGAGGGAAAAGTAAAAGTAACTAAGTGAAAGAAAGTAGCCATTTTGTTTTATAAACAAGAGCTATTAGAATTGCTCAGACGTAAACAATTTCTATGACACAGCACTTGTTTATAGTACCACAATAATTGTATATATTCGTTACGTGTTTTAGCATAGATAGTAAAAAACAAACTATTCTAAAACAGCAACTCTTTATATTTTTAAGTTAATTTTAGTAATTAAGTAATTAAGTTTTATGCTGTTTTCTTATATTATGAAATTCCTGCACTAAAACTGCAACTTTCTTAAATGAATTTATCTTCATCATCTTAGAACAAAGTTTCTTAGTTATATACTAAATTCAAGTTAAAAATGATTTTCATATTTTTTAATTCTGAAATATTTCATTAAAAGACTTATTTTATTAAAAGATTATTATACTAAAAGACTGATTCAAAATATTTGAAAGTGTTCCAAATAATTTTTAATAAATATATTATATGCCTTGCCTTGAATTATAGCTATATTTTTTAAACTTTATCTTTTTTATGAAAATGAAAACAATATCAGTGTGAATAAGATATAACCTTTAAAGTAAATTGTTGATAATGGTACGTACGAAATCGTCCATTTTACCTAAGTTGTTCGAAATTAAGCTGGGAGTTTAAAAATATATATGTCAGTAAAATTGTTAGGGTTATAAAATTTTGTAGCAAATTCATGTGAAAGAATATACAATAAACTTTTTTTGCTTTGAGATTCAGTTTACTGTTCAATAAATTTTCAACAGATGGAGATGCGCTTACTAAATCGGAAAACCAAAACAAAAAAAAAAGAAAGTTACGATACTGTTTTCTGAAATCATTCAGTAAATGCAACAGAAATAACGATGTTTCCAAATTAATCCATCAACCATAAACGTTTACGTAAGAGGTGAACAAAATAGCCTACAATAAAACACACACACACACACACAAAAAAAGAAGCATTGATTAACAACATCCACCTGTCGGAAAAATTTTGAACAAAAACTAAGATGAAAATTTATTCCTTGTTTCATGAATTTGTATATAGAGTTTTTCTACCATTAATATTTTTCTGTTATAAATAATCATGGTAAGATGCATAACAAAACAAATATGAGTAAAAATGCAAATAATAGTAAAATATATTTGAAAAAAATGAAAAAAAATCCAAATTTCTTGTCATGCACTCAGTTATTTAATGCTTTGCACTCACTTTTCTTGCAATAATGATAGCAATTTCAAAAATATTGTAATGCAATTTTCATTCATTAAAAGTTTTCAAAATTTTCTTTTCCTTAATTTATACGTTTACTATAAGCAGCGCCATCTGTTGAAAACTTGTTGAACTGTAACTGTGTGTTCAGTGAGAAAAACGTATGGACTGTTGCATTATTTTGCTACCAGAGCTATTCTCTTAATTTTAATTATTTGCTACAGATGGCTTGCTGTGGGTAATTTAATTACGTTTATTTATTCTTACTTATATAACAACTAATTAAAATCGAAAATAATTAATAATTAATACGGATATAATTTAAATAATCTTTTTAATTAATTGGAGGCAATTTTTTAATTCATATTTAACGCAGAAAAAGCTCATTGAAATTCTTATTTATCCAGCATGAATAATCTTTTGAAAATATTACGCATGTTCTCACTGATTTTATCAGTTAAATAAATCAGTGCAGAACGTCTTTAGTGAAAACAAAAGGGACTTTTCCCTAAAAGGTTATAAGTAAGTTATTATCTGCCAGAAAGAATAAACATTGTGAATGAATTACAAATTAGCATACAATTCAAAGTAGTTAGTTCAAATGAATGTCAACATTTAAAAAATTGCAAAATATCTTTATTGTGTTCACGTAAATTTTGTTACTTGAAGAAACTAATAAGCATACGCATAGAATCCAAAATAGGACAAAGGAGAATTTAATTTGATTGATTAAGTTGGCGAAAGAAGAGAGAAAAAAGGGAGCCAATTTTCTTTCTAAAAAAAAAAAAAAAGAGGAGAAAAAGAAGTATAGTAGAAAATAATGGTGAAATTCAACGCTTTATAGTTCGGTGAAGACGCTCTAATTGATAGCTCATTAATCAGATAGAGCAAAGACGAATCGCATTCTTCTATTAGCATTAATTCGAGTTCTCAGAAAAACAGTCTCAAGCAAAAATGCAGAATTGTTCTCGAATATCCACCAAAAAATAAAATTCTTTTCTCTTTACTTTGCTTCACTTCATTCAGACAATTTTTTTAAAATCTTTTTTTCGCAAAGAAACAAAAAGTACCATTAGTCCTTATTAATGACAAAGTGAACGAAGTAGTTGAAGCATTGAACTAATTACGGAAAAGTATTAATTAAAATAATTAGAAATAGAATTTCGAAATTCTTCACTATTCTAGGATGCAATTTTATTTTATTTTTTATAAATTTGCTTACTTTTAGTTTCATTTTCTTCGTCCCAAAAGAACTCTTTTATAATATGCAGACGATATGTAGAAAAGAAGAAAAAAATCGCTTGCTTTTTTTTTCTACACGTGTAATTGTGACCTCAGCGGCTTAGTGTTTGAGTTTAGCTCTCAAGATATGATAAAAGAGGTATTGAGTTTGATAAAAAAAATACTGCTTTCTTTTTACAGTGTAAGATCATTATTTCATGGTCCCCAAAAAGAAGATGCGATTGTCTTTTTGACATCTTAAAAGCAAAAGATATTTTTTCGAGTATAACATTTTTTTTTTTAATGCTATTAAGCCGTTTTTTTATGATTTTTTCTAAAAGGTGCTTTAAGAAACGAATGAGACTCGTGATTAAAATTTTATTCAATATAATAATCTAATTATTTTTAAATGAACGATAGTTTAAACAGTTTCTTTTTCAAAACTGCTCTAAAATATTTTTGATTCTAAGATGGCTTAGATGTTATTTCTCCTTTATTTTTTAAAAAAATATTTCTTTAACTGTTTAAAATAAAATGTAAGATTACATTATTAAAAGGGATGATGGTTTTCAAAAGAACAGTTGATTTAAAAAGGAACAATTGAATTTTGATTTAAAAATGAAAATTAGATGTAAAAGTTAACAGAACATAGAACTACTATATGCTAGACTAAATTTGTCAGTAAGGAAAAGCTTACACAATTGTCTGATAAAGAATGGATATATTAGATCAGTGTTCCCCAACCCCAAAATCCGAGAACAGGTACCGGTCCGTGGATCAAATGGTACCGGGTCGCCCATTTCCTTGAAACTGAATTTCAATTCCTAGGTTTATGCCCCTAATTAAAAATATCAGTGCTCCATTAAAAAATTTTTTATTTAAATAAAGGAGGCTCCCGAAGGTGGTGACATAAATTTTTTAATGTTTGTAATGTATCATTGTCTCCGATTACCCCCAGATGGAACCGTCTCATAGCAACGAAACAAGCTCAGAGTTCTCATTGATTTAACATTCTAGTAAGTTAAACTTTTAAATACTTTATATTTATTTTTTGATGCAACTGTATTTTACTTTGAAGGCATGTTTAAATACAATTAAATTAAAATTAATAAATCAAAATGATGTAATGCTACCCCCTTTCCCAGCGGGCCGCGGTAAATTTATCAAACGTCGACAAGTCTACGATGATAAAAAGGTTGGGGAACACTGGATTAGATGCTCGGCAGAACAACGGAAAACAAAAATGTAGTATAAGAATAATAACAAACCAATCACTCTGTCGCATTATATATAGCTAAATAACACTCGTGAAAAATATATTGAATACTTTTCACTTCAGCATGAATTAAAGGCGATTTTACTTGCGTATTTGGAAGGTCAGACTTAGCAATTTTTCAGTGCTATTTTTCAAAGCACAAGGCCAGTGTTTCCCAAAGTGTGGTACGCGTACCCACAGGGGTACGGGAACATTGTAGAGGGGGTAAACACTCTTATGCGAAATATCTTGCAACAAACGAAATTTTCAAAATGTTTTATCTAAAAACAAAGTTATCTAAATTACGTATTTTTCTATTGGCTATTTTTAGCAGAGTTAACAGTTAAAATAAGTGGTGTCAACTGTTAGTTGTGCTTTTTAATTTTTGTGCAAGTTTTTGTAGTAAAAAATCCATTCATTTTTTTATTAGTGGTACCCAGCGTTACGAAAAATTTAGAAGGGGTACACAAAAGTCATGAGTTTGGGAAACACTGCACTAGGCTAATTCTAAGCGACTTTAATATTTTTTAATTAGCTTGGCAATTTTTAGTTATTATAATGAGCACACACATCTTTGGTACTGCTAATTGCGTTCACTGCTTAATTAGACTAATTTAGGTGCAGAACTTTATGTTAATATGAAACGAAGGATTACTGTAAATTGCCCTATTTAAAATTTATTACAGTAAGCCTAAGCATATTCAGTCTCATTGAGTAATTGTTTGCACATTTTCTAGCTGAGCTGAAGCTACACTGAGAAAACAACCTGGTCAAAATTACCAGAATATTGCAAAATTTTGCCCAAGTTACTGGCTCTATAGGAATACCCAAAAACTCTCAGTAATTTTTACCGAAGTGCTTTGGTAATGATTTTGGCAAAATTTGAAACAAAGTATGGTTTTATAATACGTGATAAAATTAGGTAAACGGAGTAAAACTTCGCAATTTTATCATAAAAACTTAGAAAACTAACTTATTCGAAACAATTCAATTTTCAGTTTTATATTTTTCACTAAACGCGTTGGTAGTAAGAGCCATAATTTTGAAAACCAAAATTTCCGGTAAACCGATGTCATATTAACGGAAAAATTACCAAATAAATGATTTAAATTCTATCATAATATTTTCTGCGTGTATATGGGGTGATTATAATCAGCACAAATATTAGCAAAATTATACTTTGCGTATTACAAAGTAATAAAGATTTTTGATTAGGGCTGGCCCATAACAAAATGCCATTAGCGTATGCAAATAAATGGATTAAACAATAGCTACAGTTACACACCAAATTATGCGACGAGAATTTGTCTGACGATAAATCAACTCAGTGATTTTCAATTGATTTTAGTATTATTTTAAATGAAAAATAAAATTATCAAAACAATGAAAAGCAAATAATAAACAAATTAAAAGAATTTCTAAAAAAATCTAAAATTTGTTGCCTTGATCATTAACATAAATGCGAAACCACTAATAGGGCTACGAAAAAGCAATTGGTACACTTTTTTTTCTTTTAAATATAAAATTATATATCCTTTTTGTTATCTATACAAGTTAATCATTAAACACCAGCTTATTGATTTTATTACCTTTATTACGTTTTTTCATTTTACTTTAAGTTATACAAAGAGAAATTGATGAAATTTCAACTCAATCAGTTTTAGTTCTTTCAAAACCCTAGTAAAGGTTTAGCTTGAGGAACTGATATGTAATGCAGTTAATTTACATCAGTGGTCTCCAAATCCCAGGCCGCGGAACGGAACCGGTCAGTGGATCAAATGGCACCGTGCCACCCAAACCAAACCAAAATTTTTGATGGTTTTTCATTGATGAACCAACATTATCTTGATGGTAACCATTCCATCATAAACAATTTTTTTTGATAGTAGCCAACATATATGGCAACGTTACTTTTAAAAAGAAACGACTAAAAGTACAAGTATTTTTAAAAAAAGTAACGAGTAAAAAGTAAAAAGTTCTTAGTTTAAAAAGTAACGAGTAAAAAGTACAAGTAAAAGTACAAGTACTAAACAAAAAAAGTAACGATTTAAAAGTACATTTCCAGGAAATCGAAAATTCAAAGTAACCTAAAATTTTATTGAATAATATTCTTATGTTCTTTAATGTTTTTGAAAAATTGCTGTTATTTATTTAATTAATTTTAATTTTGAAAGTTATGGATATTAATTTATTTTTAAATTCGGAGGAATATTATAATATAATTTTATAATATAATAGTATAATATAATTTTAAAATCAAATATAATTTTATTATCAAACTTTTTATGGATTTGCACGAAAAAGAAATTTTATCTATTGATTTTAATTTTTAGCTTATTATTTTTATTTATTTAAATTACCATTGATTTAAAATTGTTTTACTCTTTAGAAACGCGTTTTAAAATCACAAACATAAACAGAGCAAACACGGGGTTACAGATAACTTTGTGATCTTTGAGCTAGTAAAAAATAATTGAATGTGCAGTATAAGTTGAAACAGAAGGTATTTAAACACGAAGTTAGCTGTAAATGCATATATATTGAACATTAATTTTATAAATTAAGAAACATAAGCATTTTTTTTTTAAATTTAATTTTTCTTCTTCTTTTTTTCTTAGATAGCTTACCGAGTTTTAGAAAAAAGTAACGATTTCATTCGATATTTCCGTTGCAAATACTTGTACTTTTTCCCTAAAAAAGTAACGAAAGTACAAGTAAAAGTACTAAAGTTAAAAAGTAACGAAGTACAAGTAAAAGTACGTCCTTTTTACTTGTACCGGCGGTACAAGTAACGAAGGTAAAAGTACTGCCATATATGGTAGCCAACATAAGTAACCATCACCTCAATGTAGGAATTCGGACTGATTTACGATGGTGCAACATAAGAATAGCAACTTGTTTTAATGGTTTGTTTATGTTCAACCATCATGAATTTCCATCATAGTATCTTAGAAATCAATTGTTGGAACAATGATAAACAACTATGATCCCAATGTAGGAATTCGGACTACTGATTTATGATGGTCCAACATACCATGATGGTTTTGATGGTATATTCCTGAGAACCAACAAGAATTCCTATTAAACCATCATGAAAATGTATAGTTGGAACCATCATAAGCCACCTCGGATCATCATGGATTTTTAGTCCATGAGAGTCAAACTTCTCTTGATGGTTAACCATCATAGTATTAAGGTATAATTTTCCACCATGAGATGATGGAAGTTTGTTCACTTATCAAAATTCATGAACACGTAATGGAAAATGTTGGATGATGGCGACCCTCAAATTATTAGACCATCATGTTAGATCATCATGAATCGCACTGAAATCAACATAAACCATCAAAATTTTTGAATGGACCATCAAGAATGTTGACTTGGGAAGGAGCATCATTTTGTGTACTGTGTTTCTCTCGGGTTTGTAGGGAGGAGTGGTAAACCGGGAACTGAGAGACGGTCACCTAAGGCCACAGGAATACCAAGCACGTAATTCTATTTTGTTTTGGAGGAGTGTTTAATTATAATTAAATTGAAATTATTAATTTAAAACAATCCAAAATATAAAAAATCAACGTCCTTACCTTTCCTCAGCGGTCCGCGGTAAAATTATCAAACGTTGACCTGTCAATGTAGGTAAAATTGTTAGAGGGCGCTACTATACATAACTTATTTATAAGAATAATGTTTATATTAGCAGGGTGAAATATTAAATTCGAAAAAGATTTTTTTTGTAGTAATATATACATTAGTTTCTTATATAAGTTTTATTTTAATTGAAAAGAAAAAAACTTGCTTTTTATTCCTTTGTGTAAAATTACATTATAAAATCCGTTTCTATTGCGAAAGTGGTAAAATAGATTTATATTGCTAGCAAAGATGAATTAAATCTACAATTTAGACATAAGGGATAATTTAGATTTTAGTGTGCTCTCAATTTCTAATGTAAATTATTCAACTAGTGTTTCCCAATTGCATCAAATGACTGGATTTTAGACAGAAGTATCAATTAATAATCCGCATTCAGAAATAAAAGTCTAATTTTACTTATTTACATCGCGAAATTAAATTCATCTGTTATTAATTTTTAAATTAAAAATGGCTTGAAAAATGTACTCAAGTTTATTTTAATTAATTTTTAATATATAACTAAAACTATTGTATAGATTACAGAAAACAATATATATTTTGTTGAATTAACATTTTTGCGATACTAACTATTACTGATTTTCTACTTCTTTTAGTGTGAATAACATATCATTTTTATACGGAGGGCATAATAATTAATCCTAAAAAATTCACATAATTTAAGCTTCGTGATTTTATTAATTATATTTATTCATTTAATTATTCCTCTTAGGAGACTTACAAAACGTTTGTATCTATAATCCTCCTTTAATGAATAGAAATTTATCACTTGATAAACTATGACAAACCAACTGTAATAAAATATAATATATAAACTAAAATCAGATATTGAAATACTTGGCGAGACAGTGTTTTTTTTTTCTTCGCTATCAAGAGATTATAAAAATCTAGTGGAAATTAGTCAAGTTAATTTATATAAAATTTATTTTTAAAAATTGCGTGTCATAAAAATTTCAATTTAGATTGGATGGAAATTTAATTGAAAATATACTGTCTACTGAATTTAATTGCTAAATAGTATATGAAATATAGTTAGCCATGATTTAGTTAAATTTTAAGAAATGTAATTTTCATATTTTTAATCTCCAAATCAGAGGGTTTTAATGAGTGAAATACTTTTTATTTCAAATGCAAGAGATAATTATCTCAAATATATTATCTCAGTCTGAAATTTATTGTTGTTTTTAATTAATAATTTTATTGAAGTCAGGATAAAATTCCTAATTGTTTTTATAGAACAATTGTTTTAAAAATAAACGTAAATTTTCAACATACTTTTATTACAAAGGTTTTAATTCCTTTTGAAAAAAAACTTTGAAATAACAGTTTAAAAGATACACAAACGCATATAAAAAATGCTTTATGTTTTTCTCAGTAGTTTCATTTTGCATGTATATCTCTTAAGAAATTATATGACTAAAAATGTCTAAATCATACAGTATTAACAAAAGCTCATATGTGTATTGCATAAATAAAAATAAATATTTAAATGAAAAATCTAAAAATTATTATTATAATTGAATAAACGCGATTTGTGTTTCAATATTAACATATACTACATGCAAAATCAATTGATGTCATAAGCACTGATGTCATAAATATCTACATTTTAATAGCAAACATGTACTGAATATCTTCTTTAAGTTCAACAATTTGTCCTTCTTTCATTAGTTATACAAAATGATTTCTTTTTTATTAATTTTTTAAATATATAGAGATTTATTTTATTTTATAACTGGAACAACCGACCCGATAATGAGTTTAGGACTACCAATGTTTAAATTGAGTGGCCTTGTAATTTTTAACCCAATCCAAAAGACAAGGGAACTCCAGGATCAAGTATTGGGATAAATTTTGCCTTCGTCGAGGACTTTTTGTGGAATTTACTTACACTTGCGTTGCATTGAGAGGAAAACCATGAAAACTTACCATGATTAGTTCGACGGCAAGGGGACTCTAACCCATGATCCGCCTACCACTGAGGATATTTTACGTCAGCACTGTGGACGGTGCAAGTTGGGTGCGGAATTCTATCAATCAGCCATCGCTGGGATTCGAATCTGGTGTACCTCTTTGGGTGGCGAACGCTCTATTCTCTGAGCCACCGCGGCTGAACTAAACAGTTTTCAAAAGTCAGATATTTCGAATTCATACTGTCCCTTGTTCCCTTTATTTGAAGATGCTAAAATTATTTTTCAATGTGCCACTGCTAAAATAATAGCTAGTAATATTATGTTTATGTAGATGATTTTGCTATCAAGATTTATAACACCAGATGGCGCTGAGCGCAAACAATTTATTATTATTTTTTATGCACTTCCTAAGTTTCAGTTTACTTTTACCACTGAGCCACGATGGAATAAAATCATCTTAATCATTACAATTGTGTAATTATTGTTGAATTCGAGTTAGTTTATTAGAAAGAAGACATACCATAAAACAATTTATAATTTTATGTTAACGTCTTACTTATATAAATATTAATTATAATGATAATTATACATTAAGTACAGATTTTACGAGCAAAAAGTTTTTTTTTTTACTTAATAAATTTTCAGTTAATCAATATATTTTAGATAAAAGTATTTTTTTTTAAAATTTACTAAAAATTTAAAAAAATGTTCTTCGTCCCCAAAATACGGTGTTGTATTACTTTGAACTGTTAAACATTTTTATTATTGCATCTCCGCCGAAAAAATACATAATCTATATATTTTTTGGAATAATTTTTTTTTCGGAATAATCTATTTTTTAAATAAGTTTTTTTTTCGAACTTTAAATAAACCATCTTACATCTGATATTCATCGAAATTGTCTTTAGTAATTTGAAATTATGAAAAAGAAATTTTTATACTGTTAAAAAATGCTAGTAGATCCTATAATTATTTGAACAAATACGAATCATAAAATAATTTACATTTTAATGTTGTTACATTAAATATATATTTTTTGTGATTCTTCTAATTAGTTTTGCTATTTTTCAATACATTGTTTAAAGGTTTTTTATTTTTTTTAATCATTATTTTGATTTTTTAATAAATGAGACTTATTTAGAAATAATGGTGTTTGATTATTCGAAGTCATTAAAAAATATTTAGTAATGTATCACTGTTGAACTTTTTAAAATATCTAAATATCATCAAAAGAAGTACAGAAAAATTTATTAAAAAAATTCATTTATTCTTAATTTTTAATATTTTTCCAATCAACATAAATACAAAGGTAAATTCAAAATTTAGTAAAAAAGAAGAAGGGTTCTAGGCCTTTTGCTTTTATTTGCCAAACAGACATTTTTTTTCATACTTACAGACAAGATGTCTACATTTTTTTTTCATACTCACAGACACGATGTCTACCTATTTTATTAATCATTTCAAGAAATGTAAGACATTTCTAATTTTATTCCTCTTGCTCTAGTACGATTGTTGTACGTATTTTATTATTACGATTTCATTATTCGAGTAATTAAATTAAAAATCTGGTTACTGAGGAAACGTCTCAAAGCGTTTTGAAATTCTTCCATTTTTTTAGAATACTTTTTTGGAAAAATGTTCTCAAATGTTTTGCGTTTTGGGAAAAATACTAATTACCAAAATCTGTTCCTCTAATCATATTTAATTCATGCTGATACTTTAAAAAATGTATTTTAATTAAGCTTCTCTTACAAAAAATATCTCGATCTGTTAGCCTTAGCTGCTTTCTTCCGACATTGATTAAAACCTTATTTTATATGCTAGGATCTCATGAATTGTAAAAACCACTAAGATTATTGTTTATTTTAAAGGAAGTGGGTAGGGCATATGCCAATAATGCTAAGACTGACCTTTTTCGATTTACCTTTTCTTAGCGTTTAAACAATATTGCTTCAGTTTTTTTTACACGGAATATTTATATATATATATATATATATATATATATATATATATATATATATATATATATATGTAATACAAGAATTAAATACTTTTGTATTAATAAAAGAACTAAAACTCTTTCGTTTTCATAAAATGTCTTTGTTAAAGAATAAGCGTACAGAGATTCTATTTTGGGAATTCAAGGCTAAAAAAAACATACCATTGAAATATAAATAGATTTATATTTCAAAGGAAGAGTTATTTTTAGAATCGTTCCCTTTTTCAATTCCATATAAGGAAGCAGAAATGATTTTCCTTAATGCGTAAGGTTACAAGGAATGTACGAATGTGTCTTTTTACTTCAAATCTATGTTGGTATAAAACGTAAGAACGCATAGTTTTGCGTGTCCTTTTCATAATTATGTGATCCTGATAAGCTGTTCCGGGATTGTCCGGAGTCTTGTCCACTCCCCCTCCTTTGCAGGAGCGGGGACGTGAATTGTTAGCAATACCAGCCTACCTTTGAATAAACCTGTTTAGAACGTCTGATGGCTTATGGATGCAATTATTTCAAGGTAAATACAACACTGATAACAGGGTTGGAGCCCTGTTATTACATATATATATATATATATATATATTGTATATATATATATATATATATATATATATATATATATATATATATATATATATATATATATATATATATATATATATATATATATATATATATATATATATACACATGTTTGCACTGTGATAACTGTTAATATATATCTTTCGCGGACATTGTTTTTAAAAATTTATGAACTGAGAACACTGAATATTTTTAGAATGCTTCATTAAAAATCTTTCATAAGTCAAAACGTAATTCTTTTAATGCTATAACATTATCACAGCTTACAACTGATATAATTTCAAATATCTCCCAAAAATTTCAAAGTGATATCATACCTCGTTTCTTAGAAAGATACATTGAAAAAGGTCAGTTTTAGCATTATTGATATATGCCCTATTGTCTCCTCCTAAAGTAAAGAAAAAGAGAGGGTTTTCCCGGAATTGACTAAAATTATTAATTTTAAAACGTAACTAGTTAAGCAGTTCTTTCTCCGTTGGCAAAGTGACATTACCATTGCTATTCAAAATAATTTCAAAAAGGCAAATTAATCATCCATGGCAAAACTCATCATAAAAGATGCATAACGTCGTGCATGCTTCTTTAGGATACGCATGCTTCTTAGGATACTACATAAATCGACCTGAAACATAGGTACTAATAAATTCGAAACTATTTTTACTGTTACAAACAATCTACTGGAATCAGTTAAGTAATGGAAAAATCACAAAAACTGATTTCATTTAAATATCTATTCCAACTTTTGATTTGAATAATAATTCATTTTTATATACTTCTTATTTTTTGATAGTTATTAATTTTATTACCTTAAAAGCTTCAAATAATCCAATAAAATAAGTTGAATATCAAACTTTCTATTGCTAGCAGCCATTTTCAACTATTATTTATGATTTTTTTTGCTAAATTATTTTCAACGTTACTATTATAAAAATATACATTAAGGGAATTTATGTTAGAGCATTTAGTAGTTGTAGTTTAGTAAGTAGAGTCAATAATAATCCTGTGGAAGTACATATTTTCAAGTAATGTGAATTAATTTATGTGAATTAACTTATGTGAATTTAATGTGAACTTAATGTGAATTAATTTATGGATTTTGTTTTTCGTGCGTTAGGTGTTTAACAGCATTTTAACTTTAGATGGTACTCAAAAGTCGTGCTTTCCTCAAAATAATAGTGTTAAGCTGATTGTTTTTATTAAATCATACGACACGAGTGTTTCAAAATAGGCTTGTTATCATTTAATTATACCCCAATACAAACGTAATTTTTCTTGTCACGAGAAAATAAGTTTGTTGTTGAATCGCACTGTGAAACATTCAAAATTAAAAAGAAAAACGATTTTTAATTGTTGCAGTTTAAATCGAAACGAAAATGTAGGGTTAGACTTCCTTAGGAATTTATTTAATCTAATATGATCTCATTTCTAAATAAGTTAATAACTATAAATTAATAACTATGAATAAATAATAAATAATTAAATAATATATATGTCTTCATTGTCGTAACTAAATTCAACTTTTACCACTTTCTGACTTGTGTCAAGTGTACAAGTGTATGAAAATAATGCATAAAATAATACCATTCAAGTATGAAACTAATCAAACCTGTTATCCAGAAAGAAAACTACTTAATAATCCTTCAGCATAAACTTTGTTAAAATAATGATATTTATGGCAGTAAAGTTTCCCGACTGATAGTGTGATACGTGTATTATATATATAAAGATCTTTTTTTTTCCTAGAGTCCTTTACCAAAGTAATTCTTATGCCAAAGATGTTATCAAAGTTAGGTCATTCGACTGGCAATGTTTCACGTGGTTATGTTCTCGGTCAATGATGATAAATAATGATAAATTTATCATAATAAATTGATAATAATTAATTAATAATATTTTTTAAAAACATATCTGTCTTCATTGTCGTAAATGTATTCAACTTTTACCTCTTTCTACTTTTGATTTTACTAGTGTATGGGACAAAATGCATCAAATAATACCGTTCAAGCTTGAAACTAATCAAACAAAACTTTTATTAAGTAACAAAAACTACTTAATAAACTTTAAACTTCAATTTATTTTTTAAACAATGATTTTTATGCCAGTAAAGTTTCCCGACTGATATTGTGATACATATATTATATATTATAAAGACCTTTTTTTTTCAAGAGTCTTTTACCAAAAAAATTCTTATGCTAAAGATGTTGCCAATGTTAGGTCATTCGACTGGCAAGGTTTCACGTGGTTATGTTCTCGATTAATAATGATAAAAAGTGATAAATTAATAATGATAAATTGATAATAATTAATTAATAAACATATATGTCTTCATTGTCGTAAATGTATTCAACTCTTTACCACTTTCCTATATTTGATTTTACAAGTGCGTGGAATAAAATGTATAAAATAATACCTTACAAGCATGAAACTAATCAAACAAAACTATTACTATGTAAAAAACTACTTAACAATCTTTTAACATCTACTTTGTTAAAATAATGATATTTATGCCAGTAAAGTTTCCCAACTGATATACGTATATTATATATATTAAGACCTTTTTTTTTCAAGAGTCTTTTACCAAAGTAATCCTTTTGCTAAAGATATTGCCGAAGTTAGGTCATTCGACTGGCAATGTTTCACGTGGTTATGTTCTCGATTAATAATGATAAAAAATGATAAATTAATAATGATAAATTGATAATAATTAATTAATAAACATATATGTCTTCATTGTCGTAAATGTATTCAACTCTTTACCACTTTCCTATATTTGATTTTACAAGTGCGTGGAATAAAATGTATAAAATAATACCTTACAAGCATGAAACTAATCAAACAAAACTATTACTATGTAAAAAACTACTTAACAATCTTTTAACATCTACTTTGTTAAAATAATGATATTTATGCCAGTAAAGTTTCCCAACTGATATACGTATATTATATATATTAAGACCTTTTTTTTTCAAGAGTCTTTTACCAAAGTAATCCTTTTGCTAAAGATATTGCCGAAGTTAGGTCATTCGACTGGCAATGTTTCACGTGGTTATGTTCTCGATTAATAATGATAAAAAATGATAAATTAATAATGATAAATTGATAATAATTAATTAATAAACATATATGTCTTCATTGTCGTAAATGTATTCAACTCTTTACCATTTTCCTATATTTGATTTTACAAGTGCGTGGAATAAAATGTATAAAATAATACCTTACAAGCATGAAACTAATCAAACAAAACTATTACTATGTAAGAAAACTACTTAACAATCTTTTAACATCTACTTTGTTAAAATAATGATATCTATGCAGTAAAGTTTCCCGACTGATAGTGTGATACTTATATTATATATATAAAGACCTTTTTTTTTTCAAGAGTCTTTTACCCAAGTAATTCTTATGCCAAAGATGTTACCAAAGTTAGGTCATTCGACTGGCAATGTTTCACGTGGTTATGTTCTCGATTCTGGCTCCTTTGGTGAAAGTTAAGACTCCCTGTTGGGCAAGTGGCAATATTGATGACAACCCATTGGGGAGCTGGTAGCTGAGAAAGGAACATTCATGGCATTGTGGCCGTAGCGACAACTGTTGCCGTCTCGTCGAATGGCTGCCAAGAGACATATTTTTATGTCTACATTGCAGAGGGTCGATGGTCTTTCATTAGGTTTCTAATGTTAGGAGAATAAACGAAATCTCTAGACAGAAATATTGTTTGTACAATGACACAAATTGGAAATATTTGACAACAAAATATCATTTATTATTTGCAAGCACTTTTTATTATGAAGATATAAGGGGGACAATGCTTTTTAATATAAGCACTTCTGCAAGTCAAACTCTAATGTATGAAGAATAGGTTTTGAATATAAATGAATCTACCAAAAAATATAAAAAGATGAAAGGAAACATATCTCTGAATATAAATAAACAGACCAACAAAGATAAGAAAAATTTGTTTCGATATATAAATGACAACTATAGGAAAATATGTTTTAAATATAAATGAACAGACCAACAGATAAAGGAAAATTATTTTCTCTATAAATGAGCGGAACAAGATATATAGGAAAAAATAACTTACACATGTAGGAAAAAAATACAAATTTAATTGAGAAGACTTTCACACATAGAAAAATGCATTTTAAATATAAGTGAACAGACAAACAACCCCCCGAGAGACCCCGGAAAAATTAAGATTGAGTTTTAAAACATGAGATCCTATCATTAGAACTAAAGTTATTTAAAATGATCCGTTTTTTTGCAGGTTGTATGTTTTAATTATTTTCAAAAGAGGGAATTGCTAACATTATAACTTTAAATGTAAGGAATTTTCTTTCATATTTTTCACTTATTTAATAATTAAAAATACTTTTAAGAATCGGATTAAACTTTGAGATTCTAAAAATGTACAGATACAATTTTAAAATTTATAATAATAATTAATTATAAAATAGGTAAATGTAAACAAATTACAAAGACATTAATTTCTTAATCCAATATATTAAAATAATGCTGCATACTTCTTTCAAACAATTGCTTTCAAAACCTATAAGTCTGAATAAATTATGGTAGATCATCTACCTTATAATGTTTCATTATGTAATAAAAAGAAATAAATTATGCAAAATTACGATATCTGGAATAGAAAATAATCATAAGTGATTACGTTCTAGAAACATTTTCTCTTAATTAAAAGATAATCTTAGGTTGGTTTCAGATCTTGAAAATGCCAACTGTATTTACTGCTTAGTTTGAATGAGGAACATATAAATGGATTACTCTGCAAATTGTATTCCGAAACTAGTTTACAACTTTCTAAAAATAAGAATAATGGAATTTCTAATGGAGAGGCTGTTAATTAATTTATTCTATTCTTTTAGAAAGGCTACTAACATATCATGTTGTGTCAACTTCAATTAACTATTTTAGTGCAATACCTAGATTATAATAATTTAATTTACTCAACATTTCAAACATAAACTGAAATGACTGGATATTGTATTTTGGTTCGGGAAAGTTATGATTAGATGCATAATCGCATGCGATTTGTTTTACTTATTTTATTTTGATAGTTTTATAGATTATATGTAAAGTATAAGCAACGATTGGACTAAAAATTATATTGTAATTGAAAAACTGTGCAGGTTGTATTTTTAAACAAATGGTTGTGAACGGTGCTTTAAAAAAAATTTATTTTCTTTATGCTTCGAAATCTACATAAATTTATTCAAAAAATCTGGAATACTTACTCCTAAGCAAAGTTTAGATTAAAAATAGTATTATAATTGAAAACCGTATAGGTTAAATTTTTGAACTAAAATCTGTGAAGGTTGCTTAGATAATAGAAAACAAAAGCATCTTTTCTTCATTTATCAAAATCTGCATACAACTGCTGAAAGAATCTAGAATATATATACACCTAACCAAAGTTTAGATTGAAAAAGAATAATTTTTCAAATAAAAGGGGTGAAAGTTGCTTAGATAATCAAAACTAAAAGCATATATTCTAAGAATCAAAAACAGATAATCCTGCATACTAATTTACATTACGCTAACATTTTTTATTTTACCTTTGGATTAACTTGCATATTAAAATATATAAATTGAATTTTCTTTAACCAGCATGTGGCTCAATGAATCAAGTTCTTATGTATCAAGAATTGATTTCTGTTATACCTAAAGTTTTGTACTGAATTGAGAAATTCCTGCACGATTTAACGGTATTTCTTTTTGTACACACTACAAAACTCGTCATTATAATATTTTAGGCATAAATTTCTCTTAAAAATACCAAAATATAAAATTAAATAAAGAGATCATCAATAATAATCGTAGAAAAATTAAATGAAATCAAACCATGTTAATATATTTTACTAATCGTGTTTATATATAGATTTGAGCACACATATTATAAACAAGACAACAAAAAATAAATAAAGTTAGACTCAGACAAAAAAAGATATTAAGAAAATTAGAAAAAAATTATTTTGCACTATAATTATTTATTTACTTATTCAAATTTTTGTATAGTTGTAAATAAACAATATAACAAGAGAGTTTCGACATTTAAAATGAACTAGTGATAACTTGTTTCAATATAATAGATAAAATGATAGCCAAAATATTGGTTTTACTCAAGAGTTACATCAAAATTAATAAAACTATTTAAAATTACACAGAAACATAACATAGACCTTAACAATTTATGAAATTTACTAAAATAAAATAAAGAAAAAAGGCTAAAGCAAAATAAAGCAAAAACTTTTAGATAAAATTACAGTAAAAGGTACCGGCACTCAAGGTGCTGGTACTTTTTACAGTAAAATCCATTTTTAAAAATCCGTCCCTCCATTTTGTTCCGATAAATACATTTTTACCGTAAAATTTCAGCAAAAAATAAAAAAAACAGACATACCGAATTTTTATAGTAATGTTTACTGAATCACTGTAATTAATTAAATATTATTACGAAAATTAGGGTGAAAACGGATTTTATAGAGGCTGCTCTCAGGTTTCCAGTACTTTTTAAATAAAATTTTTTACGTTATGCCCAAACACATTTTATCTTTAGCACTTTCAACAACATGACTTTTAGCAGCCCCGATTGCTATTGATTAAAACATATTTTTAAATTCGTATGTCTGATCTAAAATTTCAAATTATATTCTTTTTTAATCAAACAGGCAATTTATTTTATTTAACATCTCGCAATAACAGACCTTTTTATCGAATCTTGAAAAATATTACTATTGTTCTATGTAGTACGTCTGATACTTCAAAAGCTAATAATAAATTCCAAAACTTGTACGCAAACGTGTAGTTTCAGTTAAAATTTGTATATCTGATAAAAAAAACTTTGTCCATAATTTTGATTAGCAATGTTCTTTTTTTTTTCATTCACACGCATAAAAAAAAAGCATACAATTAGCCGTGCAAAGCTTTTTAAAAAAATAATGTCTTGGTTTAAGTTTAAAAATTATAATAAAGTTACTGAAATATAATTGTACGTTTCTGAAAATATGAGATAAAAAATTTCCATTTGTATAGTTATGCCTAAAATTTATACGAACATGCAAAATATCAAAATTTTTTTTCCAGTTTCAATTCAAACATTTCATATTATGCAACATATTTTCAAGCTTTTAAAAGAAATGTTTTGTAATTTTTAAGTCGTGATATTCTAATTTATAAAATGCAATTTCACGTCAAAAAGCAGAAAAATGCTTAACGCTATCAACTAATTTAAATTGCAGATTGTCTAGACAGGAGATGAAATAGATTTAGATTCTAAAGCTTAATATTTTCTGAAGGTAAGCCGCACGATGTACCTAGTTATTAATGGCAGTTAAAGGTGTTAAATTGGAGGAAAGCAAACTGAATATAAAAAGTGTTGTAGACTATCTAAAATTTCAAATTAAAATAATGTTATATCCATATTACAATAATTCTGTATACTTATATTTTTAAATAATATTCAAAACATATTTAAATCTGTAAAATGTGAATACATCAACTCGTATATACACTTTATATTGTTCATAGGGAATGCTTTTTCGTTGAAATTTTTAAATAATAGAAGAAAAGAACATATTATGCTTCGAAAAAAGGACTTAAATTGGCGTAGTGAGCTCGACTTTTTCCAACACAGTTGGTGACAAGCTATTGGTGGTGAATTTGGTCCAAGTTGTCGACTAAACAGCGGATATCTGTGTGTATAGTTTATTTAAGCTAAGAAGTCCTCCCGCTACAAAGTCTGAGGCCGTCTGGTGCTTTGGAAACAAGAATAGCGCATTTTAGGGAGGGTAGCTTCCCTCTAAGACTAACACTATAGACCGAAGAAAGATACTCCCTTGTGTAAATAGTAGGTTTTCATGTAGATAGATAGTAGATAGTCACGCAGATAGATAGTAGATGTAAGATATATGTAGCAAGGTGCACACTAAATCTCTTATTACTGAAAGTCATCTAGTGAGTGTAGGCTGTCCATGTCGTTATATGAGGTTAAAATTTATTTGAGTTCCCATAATGGTTACTCAAAAATAGGATTCCAATAAACAAAGCTGAGTAGTTATTTATTTAGTAATTTTACTCCAAATGAGCTCAGAAATTTATTCAAAGTTTAAATATATTAATTTTACTTCGCTTTTAAACTAACATGAACGAGCTTCCTTTTATTTGAGGTCTGATTTTCTAAGCATAGTCCCGATAATAAATAGCATATTTAAAAAAAGATTAACATTAAATTCGGGGATATCTGCACATCGGAGAAAGCGTTATGTTGGTGTAGTCGATTCGACTGCTACTCATAAGCTTGGTTTCTAGCATTTGGCCATGAGTTCAATCTAAGTTGCTGGCCAGACAGCAGGTGTGTATACTTAGAAAGGTGCACACTAAGTCTGCCATAGGAGAAAAGTCATAGGAGATTAGAGAAAAACTGTCCATGTAGTCTAAAGGGACTTAAAATTACCTGGCGTTTTCACAATGGTTGTCAAAAGATGGTGGTTTAGTAAACAAATTGAGCACTTTTCATGAACATATTTTAGCTATGCTTAAATGTTAATTTGAAGTTTAATTTTTAGGATTGTTAAGCAGATGGTGGTTGTAATCAACTGACATCTGCGCCATGCTTCCCAACCACTCAATCTTGTCAGAACCACCAGCGACAATAAATTAGAGTTTATATCGAACAATAAGACACGTTTGGGAAAGTTTAATTTAATCTGACTACCAGCTTTTGGTACAAGGTACAAAAACCCCAACACTAGCAGTATTAGAAATAAAATCTAAAACTCTAAACCCGTCACACTGATTGAATTGCATTTTTAAAATGGAAGAATTGTTTCCAAAATATTTAAGAAACCGGTTAAGACTTCAGACAATAATTATAACGAATCTTTAAGGATATTAATTTAATATGAGAGAACATTATCAGTTTTACATTTTAAACCCTTAAATCATTATGTATAATCAAAGAATTTCTAATAACTTTGTACGAGCTTATTCTTAATTTCATATTTCACGAGAGATCTTAAAAGATTAAGAATTCTAATTAACTGTGATTAAATATGAATATCATGAATTAGTTTGGAAACGTAACTTCTAAATTAGATTAAATAAAATAAATTCAATTCAGTTTGGTTTGTATAATTCCGTAAAATGGATTCTAATTTAAAATAATAAAGTATTTAGACATACTTATGTGTAGATCAAACACTTAAATTATAAATCATTCATTTTCTAAAAAATGTAGAATTAACTGTACTGAAAGAATTAATTAGATATTTGAAATTTCTTATTTTAAAAGAGTAGAAGAGTTTGTAGTTAATGCTTTAAAAGTAAAATCTTATGGATTAGTTATCTTTCTTAAGTTAAAATAATTAGTTTCCTTTTTTGGGATTATATCGTTAGTTCAAAGAATAACATGAAGCTATTCGTCTTCTCCTCAGCAATTAATTAATTTTAGATTTCTCGTTATCGCTTCGAGCTAATTATTATCAGAATATAAAAATTATATTAAAAATGACACAGACAGGCATTTATTTAAATTATGCACTATAATCACAAACAAAATTATTCCTCTAATATATAATATTTCTCAAACATTTCTTCTGATCGATAAAAAATACATAAATACGTATTACAGATGTTTTGCTGTAGATACTTGTTGTGTGCATTTTTCGCAGTGTCCATTTTCGTAAATACGCATTTCGAAGTATATGCCAATTTTCGTAAATACGCATGTCTGCCAGTGTTTATTTTTGTAAACGCAGATTTCAACCTGTGTCATTTTTCGTACATGCGCGTTTCGAGCTTTGTTCATTTTTGTAAACATGCATTTTGAGCTATGTCCAAATTTAAAAGCTCAACGACGTATTGTTTTTATTTTTTACAAAAAGAAAGAAAGAAAATAAGAACCACCTTCAAATAATTTTTTTCAGTACACTTTAAATTAGGATCTCATTTATTATATAGAAATATTTTTTAAAATTATGTAACAAGGGGGCTGAATTTTTTACGTGGTTAGGTTGCGATAGACCTTGAAAACAACCGAAATCGAAAGGAAAAATCACATCACGGACAGTCGTAGCTGTATTCAGCACATGAGCAATTGGGAGAGAGTAACGGACCGGCCTGGAGTCTCTATACTTCGTTTATTAAATGCCTTCTCAGCCTCCCATGACATCCATATTCAGTGGATGGATACCCTCACACGTGGGTCTTTTTGGCAACGAACGTGCTGATCAGTTAGCAAAAGAAGGCACTTCCCTCCCAGTTTCTCCAAACACGGCCCTCACTTATACTGAATTATTTTCTCTCCTCAAATCTAGAGTTAATAAAGCTTTGCTTGTTTCACCGGATCACAATTGGTATTCCCGCAAGCATCCTGGAGGAGCCCTTGACCTTCAGGTTGCACGTGCCGTCCAAACCGCTACCTGTAGATTTGTCAGTGGGCATACTAAGAGCCTCATTTTCAGTGGACAAATTAAATCTTGTAAAAAGTGCAACTCCAGCTAGGCTAGTCCTCACCATCTTCTTGATTGCCTGGATTTCACCATGGAAAAGGTTCTTGTGAAACCTCTCCTTTTCCTCGATTTTTTGAAGACTCGCGGCCTCGTGGATCCGGTATAGCTCCGCTATCCCAGCTAGGATTGGAAACAACAACAGAAAAAACACATACTTTGGAAAGACGTATTCTTTTCTTTTTTTCTTTCGTTTATTACAATTTTTCTCATTTTTTACTGAACACTGAGGGAAAAAAAATTACGGTTGAAATTACTAGAATATGGTAAGATTTATTGGGTTTTCGACTGTATGGGAACCCAAAAAAAGGTCAATAATTATTGCCGAAGCGATTTGGTAAACAATAAGAAACAAAAAAGCAGTCAAAATTAACATTAAGAAACAATGAAAAACAGTTGGTAAAATTAACAGCAAAATATGGTTTTATTATATGTGGATAAAAATTTGGTAAATGTTTCAAAATATGGCAATTTTTTCACGATATGTTAGAGCCGTTATTTGGATAAATTTACTTGGTAAATTATTTGGGTAAATTCAGATTTGTAGTTTTTACTAAGAGTTGTTGTAGTAAAGCTATAAGTTTGAAAAAGTAGATAACAAACATGTGAACCAAACAAATGACCGAATGAACGGTTTAAATACTATATATTTTCGTTTTATTCACATGGATTATATTTTTTTATGAACGTCATTACAATACAGTACGACAATTTAAGCTAAAATTTTTTTCTGTCTGAAAACTTTAACAAAGATGATTTTATTCATATTCAAAACCACAGTGATTATACGCTGTGATCCTACTGATAATTAAACTGAAGTAAAATTTTCCAGAAGCTGAACATTCCTTTATTTTTCGCCTTTGTTTTGTAAAAACATAACCTTAACAGTATAACGTAAAAACATAACAGTACAGCGTAACAGTATATTCGTAAAAACATGACTCTTATAGAGTCTACAGAGAGAGTAATCGAAACGATAACTTGCTTTGATTTTCTTGTAAGTTCTGAAAATCTCAATGTGACTATAACTAATCAATAGAGTCGGCGGGTTCGATCCTCGGCCCCAAACACCGGATTTTCGGGATGCAGAAAATCCTCAGCGGCCATGTCGTATGATTATGCGGCATGTAAAAGATCCCTGGAGTGCCGTATCGGCTCTTGGCATTTCCGGCAAAATTAAATTCCTAGTGCACTTTAGCATCCTAATAGAGTCTCGGTGCTGCCATCTAGTGTGGCAGAAACTAGACGTCCAAATTAACATGGCCAACGATATCTCACCCATTGTGGTGGTCCTGAAAGAGTGGATACCACTTCTGGAGAACGCACTAGGTCTGCTCATCGGGAAGACTGATTGTGCAGCTCATAGGAAATAAAAAAAAATCTTTTAATAGAAATGTTTACATTCTAATCCTATCCATTTCTTTAGCTTTGCAAAATATTCAATAAACTACACAATATCCCTTTTCCAATACAGCAATATATATCCTTAAATATATTTCTCCGATATTCAAAAGTATGTTTAGAAATAAATCTTACATCAATAAGCAAACTAAATGCAAAAGCAATGCTGCATTGAATCTGATATTATTAGCTATCTAGTCATAAAATAGCCATTCAAATATGTAAACACATAATGGGAAAAAAGTAATCGATCGATGCGGTCCACAATCCCATAAAATCTGCATTTTACGATTTCGTGAATTCAATCATAATGGTTTCCAAAAGTAAACAGTTATAAATAATAGTCGTTCGGAATTTATTCAGACTACTATCTAAAGAAGAATGGAGTCGGGGAACGAGTGACCACCGCAATATTCGATACACTATCTTCCCCGACCTCCTGACGGATGAGAAAGACTCAAATGATTTCTTGGAATCCATTTCTCATGGGGTTATTCCATGCATCTCTTTCTTTCTCTACGTAATAGGATGCTAATCTAATCACCAGAGCCCGAAAGAATTTCGAAAACCGAATGGAAAAAAGGAAAATATCGAAAACGTTCCACAGACTTGTCAAGCTGAAAAAAGATTTATGGTTTCAAAAACAAACGGAAAATCGACTGAAAAGTTTAAACTACGTTTCAGGACGATAGAATCTTGTTGAAGAAGAAGAAAAAAATAGATAAAGAAGGAAATAATAAAGGAAAATAAAATAGAAGGCATTTTAGAAGGGAGAAAGCGGATGATTTTACCCATGGGAAAATCAAAGTTTTGGAGCATCGGTTTGAGTCTAAAATAACACTTGATCTCAATTTTCCACTGGCTGGGGTTTCTGTAGTTTGTATTGAGACACAATGTATTTTAGAGAATTTAGTTAGGTTTTCTAGTAATAGTATTTACTGAACTGTTTCATTTTAAATGTTATTACATTCCCTTAGCATATTTGGATTGTTTTCTCTTGTTATTTTTGCTCCCTAATTTAAAAACTATTTTCTCGATGCATATTTTAAATTTTTAGAATGTATAATGAAAATAGAAACTCGTAATGCAAGTTTAATTTCGTTTTAGGAAATATACAGATATCAGGTAACCTTACAGTAAATGTTGTATTTCCATTTGCTTGATATAGAGAGGTTTATTAAGTAAACCTTTTTTAAAACTTAGTAGAAGGAAAAGTCTGTTAAGCTTGCTTCCTTAATGATTGAATAAAGTCATGAAAAAATGTATAAAAAATATCACAAATTTTGGATTTTGATGTAAACCTTTTTTTTTTTTTTTTTCATGATTGCTTCGTAAAAATTTCAACACAACATTTTGTTTGCGTAGAAATCTTAATAATAAAGCCAACCTTCACTTCTAAAATGTTAAAAAAATAATAAATCCCTGCGCAAAAAATTTTGTTTCAATGATGGTTATAAAATCTAAAGTTAACTTTGAGATGGTGATGGTCATCTCCGATTTGAGAATTCCGTTTCGCTCTTTTTTGCAAAGGCTAATTCAACCTACATTTTAGGAGATTTTTCTTGCCTTTTTTTGTAAAGGTACATTAAATTTTGATATAAAAGGGTTGTTTATGCACGCTTAATGCGAACTTCATTGCGCGTAAACTACCATAGTTAAATTTAACATAGTTTCAAGCTTGCATGCTCCATTTGCTAATCATTTATAAACCTTGTTGGGATTTTGTGATAAAGGTTGTTGCTGACATTTAAATCAATCTCACTTATTTATCTGTGTAGGGTATTGTTTAAAGAAGGTAAAAAAGTCGGTTACTTTTAAAATTGAGCATGTTTTATTTAATACAATCTTTATACCATACCCATGAGAAAAAATTTAAGCTTTTGAGAATCAAATAGGATCTGAAACTACAATTGATCAAAATTTTTCATTGACACGGGTACACGTTGTTTGAATTAAGATACAATACATTTTGGAGATTCTAGTTTAGCATCTGGAAAACAGAATTTACCGAACTGTTTCATTTCGAAAAGTTTAGAATTTTGCTATATTCAGTATGCATGTGTGGATGGATTTTTTCCCTCCCTATTCTTAAAAACAATTTTTTGAATACATCAGATAAATGGAAATTCTCATACAATATATATATATATATATATATATATATATATATATATATATATATATATATATATATATATATATATATATATATATATATATATATATATATATATATATATATATATATATATATATATATATATATACTCAATCAATATTTTTTAAAAGCTATTCAATGATACAAAACTCGATCCTTCACCCGCGCCCCCTGGGGTTGGTTAAAGAGGAAGTTTGAACTAAGAAACAGTAAAATAGCGTTTGAAGAAAATATCATTAAATTGTCTGACTCTTATTTTACTTGCCTTTATATAATCTCTTATTCCTTTAAAATTTTTACTAGTTGAAATATCGATTCAGGAATGTAATACAGATTTTAGATTCTTTTTAAATGCCTAGTTGCTTGTTTAAATTTATATTTTAGAGTCTGGATTGTAAGTATCCAGAAGTTCGGTTAAAAAAAACTAATTATTTAAAGCCAATACTTTATTTCCATTAAACAAATGTCATAATCCAATTGAAACGTTTTTAATGAAAAACACATAACTTCGAATGTGAATTTTTATCATTAACTTGAAAGATTTTTACTCTGGCTTAAAGAATATTTTTTATTTTGAACAAGCTTCTTCTAAAAGATTCCTTTTGAATAATTTTCAATACGAGTGTACGGGTGAAAATAAAATAAATATTTATCACAAGAAAAGTAAGCACATTCGTTAAAAAAGTTTTCTTCTCTTGTGTAAATCTTCTATAAAAATATCAGTGTATACTTAAGTAGGCGTAGTTCGTAAACTTCTTTTATTTATTTCGTTGAGAAAATGAAATGTTCATATCTTGTCTATAAAACATTAGTTTCTGAGATGAAAAAAAAATTCGGTTGAAAAGATGATCAAAGAGTATTTTTATGAATAGGATAAAATAAACATTTATTTTGTAAAATGAGTTTTTTTTTAGAATATTTTTGTTTCGTTTCTGTAATTTTCATTTATGAAGGTTTGAATGGGGTTGTCAATGTTTCAAATGATTTAAATTAAAGCTTCTTAAAAATTTTCGACTAAATACATTTTACGAAGCCTAATTTTACTTTCCTAAATTTTTTTGCATTAACCATTTACAAACCATCCCAATTATATCGATTGAATATATATGAATTTGTAAATAAGAATTGCAATTGCACAAAAATAATTGTTATTTACTCGCAAAAATATATCCACTTATACACTTAACTTTTCAATGGATATTTAACGTTTTATTTTTTTAATTCTAAATGTTTCTATGGATTTTTCTCTATTTTACAAGATATTTGTAAATTTAATAAAGAAATCAATTGCAAAACTTTTTATCTGCTCATTTAAGAAACCTACAAGAAAATTCTTCTTTAAAAAATAAAATGGTATAATTTCACTTTTGTCTGTTGATTTTTTTTTTAAATGCAATTATGTTTTTCTTGAAAATTTTGTCTAAACAAATAAATTTACAATTATTTTTTGTTTACCAAGTTCGATTTTCCCGAAATTGAACATTTTGTAACAACAAATTTGCATATTTTAACAGCACATAAAAATAAAATAAACTGAGTGGCAGGACAGCATATGGAAAGGCAAGGCCTATTGTGTCCATCTCTCTTTTCTTGACTTTGGGCTATGGGAAGCAGGAGCAGATGTTCCAGTTTAGAGGTCAACCAAACACTGAACCCCCAATGTTTTATCCCCAAGCATGGTACTCATTTTATTGCCTCACAGCAGGGATGAAAGGCTGAGGCAAACTTGGCCCAGTCAGAGGATCAAACCCGGACTTGTGGCACTGGTGCGTGAAACATTACCACATAGTCAACAGGCAATATTAACTTAGAGGTAAAAGAAAGGCACTCTCATTGAGAGTAAGGCTATCGCTAACTAGGCCAACATTTTAGCGTGCTGTCCATCATTTTTGGGGATAAAAGCCTAATCTGCCTTTCCGAAGTTTTGTGGCTCTAGTTACATTAGCATGAGAGATATCCGTAAATTTATTAGAAACTTGGAGACTTTTCTTCTTCTATAACATTACAAGATGTACTATCTTTTTTAAAATAAAGAATCGCATAACTTCCTCTAAAAGACAGAAAAATTGACAAATTTGCTGTATACAGTGTATGTAGTGTTATACTTCTTTGTTGAGAAGTTTTGTAATAAAGTTGCATAATGCAAACCTTCAGGTGAGTGTGAAATATTTTTAATTTGCGTAAAAAATTGAATTCTGAATAAACAGAACATCCTAATTAAAAATAAATATTTTTTATACTTGTTAGCATAATGCGATAGACATTTTGTTTATTTTTCTTACTGCAGTCGCCTCATATTTTTCAAGATCAAAAATTTATATCCCTGTGAAAAATAAAAGTCATATTTATTCAGCGAAATAAAGTATTTATGTCCAATTTTGTTACTTAAGATATTACGAAATGCAATTTCATTAGTAAAGTAACATAAAATGATCAAGTTTGGTATCATACATATAAACCTAAAATATTCCGATTTAATATCAAGTGTTAAATAATAAGAAATAATCAAATTTGATATTACACGTAAAAAGTAAAAAAACAATCAAATTTTGTATCATGTATTTACATATATGATAAACAATATATTAGTAACAATAACCAAATTCAATTTATATTAATTATCAAATTTATAGTTTAAAAAAGATATTCACCAAGTTTATACCGAGAATTTACCAAATTCATAAGTTTAAAAGCAACAGGAAATTATCAAACATATTACACATATAAAGTAACATAAAACAATCAAATTTGTTATCATGTATTTACATACATGATACCAAATTTATTAGTGGAATTAACTAAATTCATTACCTAATTTATACTAAATACCAAATTGATAGTTTAACCGAAGTTAATTATCAAATTTATACCAGGTCTCTACCAAATTTATTAGTTTCAAAATAACATAAAATAATCAAACATGGTATTACACATATAAAGTTACATGAAACAATCAAATTTGATATCACGTATGTGAAGTAACAAAACCTAATCAAATTGATGTCACGCATGTGAAGTTTAAAAAACATCCAAATTTGCTATTTGGTATGAGTTTATTAAATAAAAATACGGGATATATATAATCTCAAATCGAATACCCGTTGTTCGGTTACTTAATAAATTCATATCTTTCTTTACAAAGGAAACGTAAAGAGATTTGCTCCTTATTCTTTAGAGTGTAGTTTTCTCTTTATTTTGAAAACATTGCACTTAAGAAAGAATAAATACGCCAAGAGAAAGTTGTTTGTAATACGTGATCGGCGAGGCGATACGCATTATGCCAAGCAATGAATAAGTCCCGCCACCGAAGATGTACGTGATACGAATTGCAAACTGATTTCTAACGACGTTAGGCATAGTTATAAAAAATGAAAAGAAAAAAATATATAAGTGTAAATGGGTATTATCATTTATCATCATTTAGATTATAACACGTTTCTTTGATACATTTTCTTTTGTTACTTTCGGATTTATAATTTATTTTTGATAATTTTACAATCTCTTTCTGATTTAATAATATCTTTGTTATCTAGCGATAAAAATTCTCTTTTTCTGCAAATAAAATTTAATTATGCTTTTCTATTATTCTTTTGACATTTTTGTTATCCTAAAGGAAAATAAATTCGGTGATGAAATAAACTTTAATTTAATCCAGTTGTTACTTTTTCTCTTTTAAATAAGAAAGTTTTCGGTTCGATTATATTTAGATGAGACTAAATTTTATTTGCAGTAAGAGATTTATTTAAATCATAATTTGATTTAGGTCTCTTTTTGCAGATTATTTATGAATTTTGTATGCATAGTATGTGTTTTCATAAATAAGTTCGCCTATTTTACGCCTATTTAATTACTGTTATTTTGGTAGGTACGTAGGTACTTCATTTACGTCACATAGCTGCACAATAGGCTATTGGCGACGGTCAGGGAAGCATCCCTGAGGATGATCCGATGGCATGCCATCGCAGTTTTGATCATCTGCAGAGGGAATGGATCCCCTGTTTTGGTAGCTCGACAGCTTGCGCGTTAACTCCAGAACTTTACAGTAGAATAGTTTATCGAGGACAAATACCGCACACCCTCGGTCCCTTCGCAAACTGATTAAAGTGGTCACCCACCTGTTTACTGACCGCAGCCAGTGCTGCTTGACTTCGGTGTTCTACTGAGAGCCATGTCTTTGCAATCAGTCCTCAGTGAGCACTGTTATTTTGAAAATCATAAATAAAACAAAAAAATGCAGTACAATACAATATATAAAATTTATACATTCTGAATGTAATTGATAAATTTCAATAATATTACATGTTCTGTTATGTCTCTTATCTCGTCTAGTATTCCTTAATTTAAATAAATTTCTGTGTTTATTTTTTTTTATGTTAATTGGGGGGGAAAATAGTTATTTGCAAATCATATCTAAATTACAGTTATTTTATAAATCAGAACTTTAATAAAAAATGTAGAAAAAATGTAATTTATACATCACTCTTCAAATCCATCAAAGGATCCATCGAAGGTTCAAATCTATCAAACCCTCGATCGTGGAGATAGAGGGCTTGATTCCCACCTTAACCCTAGAAATACTTTTTTACTAACCTTCTCTCATTCGTACTACATGCTCTATTATTTAACAAAGGCTCGTAAGCCGATATTTGTATTGAGCTCACAGGCCCGCATATGTATATGTTTATTTAGATGTGCACATACATGGAAGCTTGTGTTCTCAATTACATAAGTATGGTTTATAAGCCGTTGTCAAGTAGAAAGAGAGATAGTACAATTCAGAGAAGGACAGTCCGACGATACATCCAGGGTTACGGGTCCTATGTACATGATCCAGGGTCCTATGTACATGACTAAATGAGTAAATCTACTGCTTTTCGTGACCTAGGGGTCACTTTTGCCGAGCAGTATCAGCCCCCATACACTCTGTAGCGTAGATGTATCAGATTTGAATCCACCGTAACCCTGGATGTACTTACGTGATGTGTTTCCTTCTAAGTCCCGCAGTGGACTGATCGTTAAGACACGGTTCCCAGCAGATCACCGAAGTCAAGCATCACTGACAGCGGTCAGTGTGCGGGTGGGTGACCACTTGGATCAGTTTGCGTAGGGACCGAGGGTGTGCGGTATAGGTCCTCGCTAAACTGTTCTACCGTAAAGTGCTCGACTTCGCATGCAGGTCGTCGGGCTACCGAAGTGGAGGTGCCATCCCCTCTGCAGAGGATCAAAATTGTAATGGTATGTCTTCGGATCATCCTCAGGGATGTTTCCCAGACCGTCGCCAATAGCCCATTGTGCAGCTCTAGTGCGACGTAAATGAACAAATCAATCAATCAGATTTGAATCCCACCTTAACCCTGGATGTACTTTCGTGATGTGCCTCTCTCTAGAATTATCTACAGCGTGACAAAGGCTTATAAACAGTACTTATGTAACTGAGCACTCAAGCCTGCATATTACGTGTACCAATAAAACAAATAAAATAAATTCAAGATTGAGCCTCCCTGCCCAAGCGGTATCACTGGCCAAATGCTGTGCAAACCGTGGAGATGGCGGGTTCAAATCCCGTTGTAAACCTATATGTATTCTGCGTGATGTCCTTTTCTGAATTGTTCTATTTGTCCTTCTACTTGACCAAGGTTCATAAGCCTAAATGGAGCACACAAGCCTGCGAATATATATAATTTCAATAAAGCAATAAATTCAAGACCTATTTTATCTTATACAAGCTGCAACCCTACTCTTTTGTCTCTTTGATTTCTATTTTGCAAAAATAAACCAATGATGGGGTTTCCCCTGGTTGACCTTCCAAACGCTGTACAGACCTTGGAGGTAACGGGTTCGAGTCCCTCTGTTACCCTGGATGTATTTTCATGCTTCCCATCTCTGTATTGTGTAATCTCTCCTTCAATTTGACAAAAGTTTCTAAACTTAAATTGTCCACTCCAGCCTGGAAATGTATGTAATTCCAATAAGCAATAAAACACATGTAGACTTGGTGCTATCTGTCCTCTTCTACTTGAAGAAGGTTTATAAGCCTATTTTGAGCACACAAGCCTGAAAATTTATGTAATTGCAATAACCAATAACCAATAACATATGTAACAATTTTAATAAACAAATATGTAGTTAGACTTTTCCTCATTATTATAACTAGGTATTTAATATATTAACTCAGACAAAAGAAGCGTTAAACAGACAATAACTAAAAAAAAAGTTGTCAATATGTTTTGTGAAAGTTGTTTTTGTTAAAATGTGTACAATAACTTTTGTTTGGAACGGCGAGTAAAAGTGACAATATTTTCATACTAATTCCAAATAGGTTCGGATTAAATTAAATAATCAAGGACTGGGGCTTTATGGACTTCAGAAGTAAGTTTAATTATATTACTTACTCAGCGATTCTTATTAGTTTCATGAACCTGTAATTGGTATTACTTATGAAAAAAGCATTTTTTTTAAATAATTTTTCAAGTTTTGCTTAAAATTAAAAAATTTGAGACGTAATGGAGAAGTTTAATATTTTTTCTGAATATATATATCCTTAAGGTTCATTAAAAATACGCATTATGCTTTTTTCTTTAATTTTTTTTATTCAGTTCTTGAGAGAAAATAATTTAATATATTAATGTCAAGTTTAATACTTGTTTGCTGGAAATTTCTTTTTAATTCCTGAGCACAATAATCAGGAAAATTGTTACATTCTGTGATTGAACATTTTAAAAAATGTGTTTTATTTATAATCTATTGTCTTCACTTAAATTGAAATTGGAGTTAATTTTTCAAAACCATCTCGCTATTTAAATATTTAGGAGTTGTTATAAACAATTTTCAAAAGAATTTATGAAAATTGAATGCTCAGCTTTATCCAAATTAAACTATTTCGTTTCAAAAATGTATTTTAAGTTTTGAATTGTGTATAAAGAAACTTAGACTTTCCAAGAAAAGTTAACTATTCTTTATTTACGAAATATAAAATGCTTCATCAGTCTAGAATTTTTGAACATTTTTTAATGCCTAAAAATTCAAAAGATGAATTTAAAATAAGTACTTTAGATTGTTGTTCCAAAGTGTGGATTAGCGGGATGTTATTAAATATTTATTACATAATTAACTATCGTTGGCTATAAATTAATTGTAAGCATCTTCAACATACGGGTACATTGTAAACGGCAGTATACTATTACTGTTAAATACTATTTGTTTTCCTTCATGCATTTAACATAATTATGGTGCACTTTATATCATCTAATATAAGAGCATAATCGCAATAAAATCCTGATTATTTGAATTTTTTAAAACACGAAATTCAAAGATGAAACTATTCTTTAATTTAATAAATCTGAACTTTGGATAAAGCTTAATTATTTGTCTTTGTATAAAGCAGGCAAAAATTTGAAATTATTTATCTAAGAAAGTAAAAATTATTCAAAATTTTAATTAAATCTTTTAACTTATTAGCCAACATAATTGAGATTTTAAAGATTCTTTCGATTTTTTTTTATTCCGTCTAATATTTTTGTGCCTGAAATACCCTCAGGAGTCTATTAGTTTTTATAATCAATAGTGTAGTAGTGTTTAGTCCATATTTTTAAATGAAACTTGGGATCAAGCAAATAATTTAAATGTTAAAATCGAAACAGGGAATTGTATTAACTTCAAGTCAATTGCCTCAAGTCTACGTCTAAACTGATTTAAATCGGTGATAAGATTATGGAAATAAAATTAAAGAAACTCTCAGACATGTAATTTATCTTTAAGTATCTCAATGAGTAATAATTTCACTAATTCTAAATGATAATAAATAGTGATAAAGTGAGTGATAATTATCGAATTAAAAAGTCACTAATTTTAAATTATTCCAAAATAAATAACCAAATCAAATTAATTTAATAAATCTAAAATTTAGATCAGGCAATTTAATTTCTCCTTTTATCAGGTAGATTGTACTTCTTACTGACAAATATTTATTTTTAATATCATTAATTAAATTTATCATCAAAAGAATGACAAATCTCATTCATATCATTTGAATCAACAAATCACTTCATCAATTCGAATTGAACAAACCAAATCGAATTGTTAAAATCAAGAACCCATAAGTAATTGATAAAATTAGATTTATTTGAACTAATGCGGCAAAATTTTAACATTCGACATTTCGACTGACATTCTGTCTGTCGAACGATATAAACATTTTCATAAAGCATTAAACTTTTATCACTAACTATAATGACACGTTGTTGTTTTCTCAAATGTTGTTTACGTGGCATTAAGATTCGGATGGGTACATTTAAAGAGCTTTAAAATGTAATATAGCCACCGGTATGTGACTAAACAGAATTGTAAGAACAGAATTGTATTGTAAGAACAGAATTGTATGTGACTAAACAGAAAAAAAAAACTTAGCCAAGAGACGTTTGTCGAATAACTTTGATGAAGAATCTTAGTTGCAAATTATTTTATTGACTGACTAGCCACCTCCAGCTTTCCTCCAACTCTTTAAATGAGTAGAATTTCAAGTATTTCGAGCTTTAAAATAGTTCAGTCAAAAATCAAGATAAAGTCATATTGCTCACGTGAGAGTGGATTTAATGTTCCTGTTTGTGAAGAAACTATGATGAATTTTATTAAAATTTTTTTTTCCTTACTACATTTAAAAAATACAAATATGTTAATTAGATAAATACAAATATGTTAATTATATAAATAAAAATATGATAATTATATAAATAAAAATATGATAATTATAAGTTAATTAAAAATAATTTAGCTGTATGGCGCTGTTCAAGAACTAAAAGACAGCATAGCCCAGTGAATGAGCCCTGAAATTTTAACGTTCTGAAATTGAAATGCAGTTTCGAATTACTTAATGTAGTATTTCTATAATTTTTGACAGCTTATGTTTCCCTGCGTATTTATTTTTAGAACAAGTTTTTACTTCATTTAAACTATGATCTTAGTGACCTTTAATAAGATATCTTTTTATTCAAGATTCTTCTGCTTTCCTTTTTAAACATGTTGTTGTTGTTGTTGCTAATTCCCATCTGGTCTGACGGGGTCAGACCAGATCAATAAATCCGTTGACATTAAGAAAATCCGAAACCAGAATGGGAGAGGAATGAATGTCGTTCCAGTCCAGCCCTAAACAGTTCAAGATGTGCTCAGGTGATGCCTGGTTTTGTTGGCATTTAGGGCAAAGAGGAAAGATCTTTTGATTAGCAGAAAATGTGAGACTTTTCAGGTGTCCACTGGCCAGTCGGGATAAGCAAGTGTTGGTTTGCCTGTCACCAGGAAGAGATAGAGTCCTGGTCTTTTTTTGTTTAAACATTTCATAGCAATGCTGTTTCAATGACAGCTCAACTTGAAACGATGAAAAAACACATTATTCAACATTGCATATGGTCAACTTAATGTAGAGACATGAAAACTATCGCAAAATGATTAAAAAGAAAAGTAGTAGCAATCTGTAAAAATGCCCATATTTTTTAACAATGTAAAATCGAATTTTCTATACATTGCTCTGAACTAATTAATGAAGAAAAGCGGGGCTTGCTTACACACTACCCCATAAAAACACGATTTAAATTGGCGCTCCCGTTCTGCAGTCAGACTTCTGCTTTTATATATATTGAGAAGGTATTTAAATTTATTTATCTACAGATTCAAATATTTTATCAACCGATACAAAAAGCTAATTCAGCAACCAATACGAATGAGGATAAAAATAATTTAAAGTAATAAAATACTTATCATCATGAACCAATAAAATACTTTATCAGTGATGAGCATGGGTGAAATGTATTAACACAGTAACTTCCATAATTTCCTGGTAAAAATATAGCTGTCTCATCTAATAAGTTTAAATTTACATATAATTTCGGTTTATTGAACATTGAAAAAAAAAATTCTGTCTGACACAATAAAATGACAAATTTTTCCCTTTCAAATGTTCTTTACGTGCACGTAAATTCGGATGGGTGTATTCAGAATATTCTCAAACTTAATATTGTCCAGGCAGAATATAGCTAGACAGAATTAAATGTTTATGTTTGGAGAAAAGAATGAAGCTGGCATCTTCTCCACTTTATGAGTGTTTTGAATCCCTTTTATAAAGCTCAGAGTTGCAAATTATTTTTTGTATTGATATTTTCAATGTAGTAGTTTATTTATTAATAGTAATTAATTTAGCTATCAATACTAATTAATTAAACTTATTAGTTAGCCACCTATACAATAAATCACTATATTTGCCAACACTAATTAGTACGAAAATTAATTGAATAAATCGTTTCGAATCAACAAATTAAAATGAAAATTCAGTACCAAACTCCAGAATCTGTTGTTTTTTTTTGTATAAAATGTGGCTTTATATATATATTGTGGCTGGGTGGCGCAGTCGGTTTGTCATTGGCCTTCTGAGCACAAGTTTTCGGGTTCGATCCCCGGCTCAGACACCGGATTTTCGGGATGCAGAAAATCCTCAGCGGCCATGTCGTCTAATTATGCGACAAGTAAAAGATCCCTGGAGTGCCTTATTGGCTCTTGGCATTACCGGCAAAATTAAATTCCTAGTGCACTTTAGCATCCAAATAGAGTCTCGGAGCTGCCATCTAGTGTGGCAGAAACTAGACGTCAAAATTAACATGATCAACGGTATCTCACCCATTGTGGTGGTCCTGAAAGAGTGGATACCACCTCTGGAGAACGCACTAGGTCTGCTCATCGCCAAGACCGATTGTGCAGCTCATAGAAAATTAAAAAAATATATAATGTGGCTTTCTATATATAAGTTTTATCTATATTGTATAATGCTGGTTTATTAAGTATCGAATAAAAAATTTCACCTAACATTCAACATTTGTCACTAAAATGACGCATTCTTAATTTATAATATTTGTTCACGTGTCGTTTTAATTCGACTGGGTATATGTAAGGAGCTTTCAGAAAAAATATTGCTACAGTTATGTGATTAGACAGAATTAAATATCTGTTTCGACAAAAAAAAAAAAAAAAAAACTGCTTTTTTATTTTATGCTAAAGTATATTTTATGCCATATTTCAAATTGCATTAATAAAACTCATCGTTGCAAATTAGTTTTTAGATTGATATTTTAAGTCAATTTCATCCATTGAAACTAATTAGTAACCAAGCATAAATAAAGGAATTTATTGACCAATGTCAGTCGGTCTGAAAAGTATTTAAATCAATACAACAATTTTTCAATCCTGAAAATTAAAAAAAATAAATCTATTTTGAACTCTAGAACCTGTTTTTTTTTATTCAGATATATTTTTTTTCTAATGATTCAAAACTTTATCTAATGTTGATTTATAAAATATTGAAAAAACAACTCTACATAGTATTCAACTTTTATCCCTAAAATGACGCATTCAACTTTTATCCCTAAAATGACGCATTCTTTCTTTTCAAATGTGTTTAAGTGTGGATGAAATTCGGATTGCTTTCAAAAGTAAAATTCCACCGATATGTGACTAGACAAAATTGAATGTTTATGTTTGGGAAGGAAAAATAAAATTACACACGGCATCTTTCAGTTGAAAACGAACATGGTTTGAATCAATGATAAATCAGTTTACCTATTTTTTTTGGAGTTTATTTACTGTTACTATTTTGCTTTTTAGCAGTCACAATGAATTAATTTAGTAAACTATACCAATCAGTATGAAACAAGATTTAATCCAATAATTCAAAAATTTTAATCATCGGTAAAAAATATAAATTCAGTACCGAATTCCAGAGAAACTTATACTTATTTTTTGCAAAAAAATATAACCGTCTCATCTAATGAAGTATAGTTTTATTTAATATTGGCTTAATAAATATCGAAGAAACAATTCCAACTAACATTTAACTTTTATCTCTAAAGTGACACATTCTTCATTTTCAAATGCTGTTTACGTGCCGTTCAAACTTGTGTGGGTATATTGAAAGACTTCCAAAAGTAATATTACCACCAATGACTAGACGGAATTGAATGTTTATGTTTGGCAAGAAAAAAGAACAAACTAACATCTTTTCATTTCACGCCAAGGAACGTGTTTCGAATCACTTTGATGAAGCGAATGGGTACAAATTAATTTACTTATTGGAATTGAAATTTATCAACTGGTACTAATCTGCTTAGCCACAGTTATAATAAATTAATCTAATAAACTTTACCAATTAGTATGAAAAGTATTTAAACCAATAATTCATTAAATTTAATCGTCGGTTAAAAGTAAAACCTCAATACCAAATTCCACAACTTATAATATTTTGGAAAAAAAATATAACTGTCTCATCTAATGAAGCATATAGTTTTATCTAATGTTGACTTAATAAATATCAAACAAACAATTCCAACAAACATTTAACTTTTATCACTAAAATGACACATTCTCCATTTTCAAATGTTGTTTACGTGCCGTTAAAATTCGGATGGGTATATTTAAAGACATTTCAAAAGTAATATTGCCACCGATATGTGACTAGACGGAATTGAATGTTTATGTTTGGCAAAAAAAAAACGCGCTGACATCTTTCCATTTCACGCCAAGGAACGTGTTTAGAATCACTTTGATAAAGCTCATCGTTGCAAATGTTTTGAAGAATACATGTTTGTGGTCGTGCGGCTATTGGGAATGCAGAGAATCGCCAAGGAAATTGAAACAGGCAAATGACTGTTTTCTCTTTAACTGAAACGTGAACTACATTCGAATTTTTTTTAAAAATATTTTTTGTTTTTCTGGTGAAGCTTATGTTTGTTGATTTCTATCTCACTTTCTTTAAATTTTTCTACCGTGGTATTTTTGTTTGTAATGTGTGCTGAGATGATAGATTACTTCTCGCTGAGCAGTAAAAATATTTAGAAGAAACTCCATGCTTTTTTTAAACATTAGTTAGAATAAATAAATATTCTCAATTTCCGCAAACACATTCTGTTTCAGAAGTCAAAAGTGTTATTAAAAATCCGGGCAACACAAAAATGATCAACGTGCTGTAAAGTTGAGCGAAAGAACGGAAGAAAAATATGCACAGTTCTTTGCTTTCAAAATTTGAAAGCTGGTTGTTATTATTTTTTTTTTTAACAGCACATTTTGAGGAACAGTGGGTCAGGAGATAGAACGCCCCTTCCTAATCAGTTGACCCAGGTTTCTGTTTTCGACTCGCTCCGACCATAGGTCTGACGCAAAATACCCTCAAGAACGTAGACGGATGGGCTGTGGGTGGATCAAGGAGAAAAATTATCTCTGAATTACCCGGGTTGAAGGTTTTCGCGGTTTTCTGTATGCAACTGAAATTATTGTTAATTCTATCAATAAGTCCTTCGTTAAAGCTAGTTGGTCCGGATGTTGGATTCAAAAGTAAAGGGCGACGGCAGTGTTTCCCAAACTTATGACTTTTGCGTACCCTTTCTAAATTTTTCGTCACGCTGTGTACCACTAATAAAAAAATGAATGTATTTTTAACTGTAAAAAAATTGTACTAAGGTAAAAAGTCACAACTGGCTGTTGATACCACTAATTATTAACTATTAACTCTGTAAAAAATAGCCAATAGAAAAATACGTAATCATAAATTTTCATGGCTAGCTTTATTTTAAAATAATTTTTTTGAAGTTATACTTCTTATGCGACTTCCAACAAGGTTGCATTAAACGTTTAACGCTACATTTTTATTGGCCGGGAAATCACGTGGTAGGATCCAGTTTTCCCTCATTCATTTCCATATTGTTTTGGTTCTCACTAGCATAAAAATAATAAAAGTCATGAAAGTATTGTTTTTCTATAAATATTTTTTTAGTTTGATTTGATACACATACAATTTAATAGAATAGTATTTTTTATTTTCAAATTTAGTGGATAACAATTGTAAAAAATGAGTGAAAACAATCCAATGCGACGGATTTAAGGTTATGTCAAGGTACGTCTCTTGCGAATATCAATTGATTGTTAGGTTTTCTCTTTTGAAATTACATTATGACGCATTCACATACATTATTAATACAAATACATTTTCCAGGGCGAGACGATGAGGCAACCACAAGTGGTTGAAGAGGTCCACGAGGGAAAAATGCACAATATTACTGTGATTACAGAGCACGGAATCGAGCGGAGTAGGAAAAAGAGTCGTTGAATAGAACTAGTGATCCTTCTACGACTGCTGATTCTTCTACAATTAACGTCACAGGCTAAGAAGTTTAACTTCTTCCGCGCTGAGGGACTCCTCGCTCTACTTTTTTTTGAAATTTTCGTTTGTTGCAAGATATTTCGCATAAGAATGCGTACCCCCGCTGAACTGTTCCCGTATCCCTGGGGGTACGCGTACCACACTTTGGGAAACGCTGGGCTAAGGAGTTTTTATTGATAATTGTTAACCCCAAAAATTGGTCGGCTATTAAACGTTGGTTATAAAATAAATCACCGAAATTTAAAACTAGGTTATGAAGAACGTGAACATGGGGTTGCTGACTAAAACAACCTCTGCTTGCCCTTCGAGGGTAAAATTAACTTACGTCAGTAGAAATGTTTATTGGAAATTGGTCGAATGACCAAACTCGCGGCAAAAGTTGCTTGTTTGATTAAGTCAAAAGAGCTATCTTTTAAAGAACTTCGCCTCTTAAGTCGAAAGTCGATGTAATTGGTTTACTAAGCAGAAGGCAGCATGCCATAATTTTCAATCTTTTTCTTTAATTGATTTTTCAAATTCTTGATTATTGAGATTTACTGTGAGATCTGTTTTTGGCATTTTAAAAATTAGTTTTTTAAAAAATCATTTTTTTACAAATTGAATAGCTATTAAAAGAATAGGTTAGAGTCATGCTTATTTGAAAACACTTGAAAGCAATTACGTTACTCAATAAGGCATCATAAAACACATAAAGACCTAAATGTTTCATAAATTGCTAAATTTTGTTGTGATGAGAAGTGACTATGGGGTATAGATAGTGTTGAATTTGTAAACGTGCAATAGGATCGAAATAATTTGAAGAAGTATAAATTAGAAAATAAATTAAGAAAAAAATATTCACTTTTACATCATCTATTACCAGCTGGTAATGGATCTTAATATTCCATTTTGTAATTTAGTAAAATTTAATTCGGATGAAAAGTGATTTTTATGAGTTTTATGAAAAGTGATTATTAAAAAATGATTTTTAGTAAAATTTTTTTAAATGAGATTCAGATTAGTTTCATTGCTAAAGTGGAAAACACCAAAAACTTTACATGGGTAGCTCGACGAAAATAGCACTTTTAATCTATAGCAGTTTACTAAGGAGAGTTTTTAAACTACTTGCAATGAAAGACATGCCATGGACGTCAAGATCTTTTGGTCACAACAGCATTCTATACACACAGGCGGTTTTCACAGAAATAAAAACTGATTCAAAAAATAAATGAAACACCTTAGATAACTTTCTAACTTAAGATAGGATCTTCACGTACTAGGACTCCTTAGAGCCGTGTTACTATTTTTAAACGTTAAAAGTAGTTGCCAGAAGTAACTATAAACTACTGTTTTTTCTTGTATCACACTACTCACTACACTACGCTTTTTTAAAAAAAAAGTAGCACACTACACTAAAAATTACGAAAAAAGTATCGACTACAGTAGTTTTACTACTTATAGTGCGCTACTTTCAAACCACTGCATTTCGGTGTATTGAGCTTCGTCAGCTTAGATGTTCGTTTTTGTTGAAAATTTGGATGATAGCTGAGATTAGATGAAAAGTGAATTCCTGGGATGTCCTTGTAGTTTATTCTCCTTGAAAGAGAAAGGTAGATCGTTTTTTTATCTTTTTAGTTTTGTCGAAAGCAGTTAATAAACTGGAAAGTTTCGTAAAATTACAGTTTCTTGCTACTTTCACATTGCACCAAATATACATCACACATGTGTATTTTCACACACACATATTCACCATTATACACAACACATTGATATTCTTTCACAGAAATGTACTTACATTGAACCACAAAGGTATACGAATACATATTGACTATCAAAGAAAGTATCCTTTATTCGAAGATTTTTGAATGACCTTTGACCTTCGATGCTAAGGTCTATTGAAAATATATATGTCGTTATAGTTTGTGTGAACGTAGTCCAACATGAATACGTGGTTTGCTTGTTACACAAAAATTATTGTCACTTGTAGACTAATGATTGATCCCAATGACCGAAAAAAAATTCTTTTTTAATAAAAAAAATCGTGTTTAGTGTTTAATAGTTTTACATGAAGAATAAATATATCCTGAATATTTCAACAAAACCCAGAATGTTAAATATTCAACCTTGCATAAGTGCCTCAACTAAACTGACTTTTAAATGCTATATACTGTTAAAAAAACACTGTTAAAATATGTTAAGAAATAAAACATTACGCATGTCCATTAAAAGACAGATAAGAAAGGTTTTATAAATGAATTATGTTTAGGGTTTGTATCATGGTAAATTACGTTTATTTATTCTTATTCTGAGAATGACATTATAAAACTTCTGAAGAAAAATTTTCAGACATAAATGTATAAAATAATAATGTACATACAATAAAGCCATTAAAAATATTTATTTAAATTTAAAAAAAAGCAATCTATACTAAAAAATATGATTTGTTTTTTGTTATGGAATATTTCTCAGGTTTAAAACAGTATTAAAATTCGTGATATGTTTAAAATAATGTTATTTTCGAGGAACTATTTCCAAAATTTATTTAATAAACTAAATATATGTTGGAGAAATTTTTTTTATAGTTAGAAACAATTGATGCTTTTCACGGAACAAATAAATAAGCGCAATTATTTTATTCCAATTTTGCCCAATCTTCGGAAGTAATTTTCCCCTAACTCCAGTTAGAGGGGGGGGGGGAAACGCAAAAAGAAAATAAACACTAAATATCAGCTTTTGCGGTGTTTATGAAAACTGTTATGAGTTGCAAAAGTTCCGTGGAAATGTAAATAAGCCAGTGATGATGGTCCTATCTTTCGGAGATACGCACCACTAACTCACAGATTCAAGGTTTCCCTCCTGGTCGCCATCTTTGTCTTAAAACCACCAGACGGGTAAAATTTCTTTAACTAAAGCACCGACTTACCAAGAGTAGTGTGTTTCATTGAAAAATTTTAAATGTATAGTTCTTGTATAATTACCAAAACTCTACAATTTCTTTTAATATTCAATTAAAAAAATCTTTTTCTGAGAAGCACTGAATAGATCAGTTGCTAATTGAACTCCGTTTATTAGATGATTGTTGTATAACATTGGATAGTTGTAGTATTATTAACAAAACTAATACAGTTGTGGCATTGTAATTACCAGCGCTAGAAAACAGATTCAATTATTTTTCATGAGTTACGTCAGACTATAATCTGTTAACTTAATTAATTTCTTTAAATATTTTTAAGAGCTTAATTAAAATTTAACAGAACATTACTGATGTCCTGAAAGTTTGAAAGGTCCAGTCTGACCCTTTCCAGATTGTTTGAGTGTAGATCAATTAGACATCCAAAATCTTACAAGTTTCTGTTTTCACTTTTTTGGTCGAAAATAAAATGATATAATTATACAGAATGATCTATTTGATAAACAGACATTGCAGGGTATTTCGAGGCAAAATTGTAGTTGTTGCTGAACTGGTAAAGCAACTGATGTACACTACTACCCTTTAATAATGGAAGAGACACTTTCAGTTTTTGGCACTTTTTTTTCTTCAAATTCTCATGAAATAATTAATGGTCTATTCTGTAATTTTAGAGGTGCTTAGTTCATGCCATTTCTCATATCTAGCAATGAGGTTTTAAGCTTCTAAATGTTTTGGGCAAAATTAAATTAAATTAAGAAAAAAAAACAAGTACTTTTGAACGCTCTATTCCAGAAACTTAAGCAATAAGCTTGTAATTTGTAGCGATTGCTTTAGTTGTTAGTTTCAATAATTACGTAAAATTTCGTAAACCTACCTTAAATATTGATGAAGATATGGGTATTTTTATAAAATAAAGAAAATGTTTTACATTTCTTTCCTATAACTTTAAATATTCAATGAAATTAAACAAATTTTCAGAGAAATTTAAATTTAACTGCAAAGTAGTTTTTGTATTTTTTTTAAAGAAACTCAAAACCTATTTTTTTTTCTTACAAATTTCATTATAGGTTATTGTAGGGTTGCTGTAATTTGTTATATTACAAAATACCATACTATTTGTGGGGAAACTCTGATTATTATGAACTTAGCTTTAAAAAAAACTTCTTCGAAAATTTTTGAAACTTTTTCAAATTTGTAAAATGTTAATATTAGACCTTTTTCGTTTGTGCCCGAATATGAATCACTACAAAATTAAGAAAAAAACGCCATTTTTTCCACTCATGCGCTTTACCCATTAACTACTTTTACTCATATCTTGCACAGTTTTTAATGAATTTTAGGACATAAATTTTGTAATTAAATTTGAATTGCACCGAAATTTTTGTTTAATTTTTTTGAATATTTTTAAAGTTACAGCAAAAAAAGGAAGAAAAAATATTTTTTTTTCATAAAAATATCCATATTTCCACAAATATTTAAACTATGTTAACAGAATTTTATGCAGTTATTGCAAATAAAAATAACTATTCTAATCGATGCAAGTTACGAGTTTGTTGCTTAATTTTCTGGCATAGGATGTTCAAAAATGCTTGTTATCTTTCGTAGTTTATTGTAGCTTTCTCAAGTCTTCGAAAGCTCTAAGCCTTAATGCTAAGTATAAAAAATTGTTTGCACTAAACACCTGAAACGTTGCGAAATAGTCATCTAATAGTTCTTGAGGAATTTAAAAAAAATGTCCGAAACAGTGTCTCTTCCATTATTGTAGGATAGGGTATTATTTATCACTGATAATTTTCCTTATCTAAAATATTTTCGTTTAAGAATAATTAATTCATGAATAATGGAGCTGTTTTTTGAGGAGTGGTACTTGCAATCATCCTATTTAAGACAAAAACTTTATAGGTTCGAAAGCTTATTTAATGATTATTTTAGATAAGCTTAAATGCCTGTTAGAATTGAAGTATACTTGAAAGACAAACAAGATTTATAATGTATGACTTAAAATTATAGAACAGATAGTAGAAAAAAGCATGAAAAATTTTCCCAATTTAACGACTCTAGTTTTATTTATTACAAAAAAAAAGGAATAATGATGGTCAAAACCAGTTCCTAAAGTTTTTCATTTCCTCTGTTACGAAAATAAAATGGTTTAAATTTTAATGATATTAGCTCTTTATAGTTCTAATGATGTACAAGTTAATAGTTCTAATGATATTCATTATTTAATATGGAAAAACTGCATTTTGCAAGGTATGCTTTGAAAGAATTCTAACAGTCGATTTTTATCAAATTAGATCCGATAAAACCGAGTCTATTAAGAGATAGGTATCGAAACAAAGACTAAAAGTTTTGTTGTTCTACAACTATTATTTGTGGATTACAACTAACGAATCATTTTTACAACTTAAAAATTCCTTTTTTTTTCAGACCCCTTTTTTCTTTTGCTCCAGGCTTAAGCTTCATTCGATTTTCTTGTTTTTTTTCTCCTCTTTTTTTTACGACTCGATATCATTACTTTCCTGTTAACTACCACTTTCATTAAATTCTCGAGCTCAGTTGCTAATTAACAATTATTTTAATTATCGTCACTTATAATTAAGCTACTGGCATAAACAAGATGCTGAATTTATTGTTCATTTTCTTATTGAGCAATAGTAGCTTCGGCAAACTTTTTAATAGCCCATGAAAAATTTTACAAAAATTATCTCCCAATAAAAAAAAAAAGTCATTGTTTACTTATTTAAAAACTGGAACGGAAAACTTCTAGTGTCAACTTATTGTTTGGCGACATTGTTTGTTTCTAAATACGTTATTATTTAATATAACACTTTTAAATCTTACTATCTTTGTTTAATCAAATATGTAGTCACTCCGTTTTATCAACATACGAGTGCACATTATCTTTTAATATATGCCCCGTTATTTTTGAAAGTTCATTTAGAAAATGGCATAAGCCCGAGGCTTTAAACGTTTAATGGTTGAATAATTTAAAAATTTTGGGAAACATCAATAAATTTAGGGAATGGTATTATCACTACAAATTTACGAAACATCAAATTCTAGCAATAATTATAAATATCGTAAAAAAAACTAGTTTTTAGCTCTAAATGGTATTTGTTCCACTTTCAAAAATAATCGCTTACATGATTTTTGAAGTTTACTATCTATTATTGTAGTTGGTATAATTTTTTTTTATTGTTTATGCAAGTCCACGAATCTGCATTTTAAATAAAAATTTAAATTGATCTGTCATATTTTATTGTAACAACGAACCAAAAAAAATAATAAAATCGCAACTAAAAACAATTACAACAATTAAATGAAGGTATTTTTTAAAAAAAAAAATTTTTGGACAAACGAAAACAAATAAAAAGAAATGTGTTTGCGATTCAGTCGTTTTCTTTTTTGTCCTCTTATAAATAAAACAAAATATGAATAATTCAACGACAGAACAAAAAAAATTTCAAAACCAAATTAAATTCAAAACCAAAGATGGGCTCCGGCGATCGGTTTGGAATTCTAAAATAACTTTAATAATAGCTATAAAGAATCAAGAGGGAAAAAATGAGTTCCGGCAAATAAATGACGGGAATTCTTTTTCTATGACGCAGCCGTTGGATCGAGGGGCGTTTGAAGGCGTTTGGCGGTTAATGGAAAGCAGGGGACAATTTCTACGGCCGATTTAGCGCCAGGAGCTTCTTCTTAACTATATATATTCCCAAAAAGTTCCTCTCTACGATATTGAGTCAATAGATATTACTTACAATAAAATAGAATATTATGCCAATACCAAGAAAAAATATTTAGAACTGGAATTAAATATTTATATTATTTTCAAATTTTTCCCTTTTTAAAATTACAGCGTATATTGCCCTTTTGTTACCAAATGTACAGTGCGAAAGGGAAAAAAAATCAAACCACTCTGAGTAACCTTTGTTCTAATAATCGGACTTTTCACGTACTTCACGATACGCCAATTTTTTTTTACCTGGACCAAAAAATTTTTGCACGCAAAATTTTTGTTTATCTAAAGATAACTCCAGGCCCAAAAAAATAATTCTTATTTTTTATTATTTTCTTTTATAATGGTTGAAAAAAATTTTCTGTAAGGTATACAGACCTTTACACAGCTTAAAAGAATGTAACTTTATTTGTCATTATACGTAATTTGAACAAAATCGGTCCATTAGTTCCTGAAAAATCGAGTTTTAAAGAAGTCGAATCTATAAATCTCGATTTATCCGGAACTATTCGACCGATTTCATTCAAATTTTGTGTTTCAGCATACAAAAATATGTTCGCAAGATGATGTAAAAATTTCTATATCTTACAATTCAAAACCTTTCGGACCCTTATCAAATAAAATAATAATAAAAAAATTATTTGCAAAAATTATTTCTTGCATGTAATTATCTTTGGATAGATAAAACTTGTAATTGTATGCAGACATTTCTTGATTCGCTAAAAAAAAAAAAAAAAATCGAGATATCGCGAAGTACGCAAAAAGAAAAATTAACATTAAGTGGACCAAAGTTTGGTTCACTCTCCTCATCAAACTATTTTGAATATATTTCCCAGATTGCGGCTAACCCCTATATTTTGATGGCCAGAAATCCAATTACGCTGAAAAAAAGTATGTTTATTCACAAAACAGGTTTTATTGTCTGATTTCTCAGCTTAAAATATCGTCTGCACAACATATTTAGCACATTTGAAGTCACCTCCTCGAAATTTTTTTATTGTGTCCTAGTTTATGAAACTCCGATCTTTAGATCAAAAGTTATAAAGAGTGGTTCTTTTTTTCCTGTAAAAACAAAAAACGAAAATAATACCCCAAATAACTTTTGATTTGACGATTAGATTTTCACTTACTATGACTCAGTCTTAATGGTTCGAGTGCCTTATCAAAAAGGAATTAGTTCAGACGATATTTTAAATTACGAAATCAGACAAGAAAAAACTTACTTTCTCTGAATGAGCATTCTTTTTTTTCTCTGCGGAACTCTATTTTTAACGCTCGATATAAGGGTCGCAATCTTAGAAAATTTGATCAGTATTATCTTTATTTGCTATATGTTTTTTTTTTTTCTTTTTACAATAACTGACAAAAACATTTTGAATACTAAGGTGAGCAATATTTTACGTGATTTTAGAAAAGGTATTTTTAAACGGCAAAATCTAAAATTCAGAGGAAAAACTGCAAATGGTTTCTAAGCAATAGAAATTTCTTCTTTTGAGAGGACGGAAGACACAAAAAGTGAAATTAACTTTAAGATACTTAAGTAACCGATTGCTTTCCTGAATGATCTATTTGGACCTTATCTTAGAGACTGCGGTTACCCCCAACCTATAGTTTGAGAGTTTTTTTTATTATTTTTTATTATGAGTTTGGGTATTAGTAAACACAAAGCATACCGACAACTATATTACACCAAAAGGAGGGTACAGTCGTAACATTCTTTGTGCTTCACTACACTAAGAATTATCCTTGGTGTTTGACTATGCCACGAATTGTCTCTGGTGTTTCACTTTTTTCTTGCACCACTTTTGGCTTAAAATAGTTGCAACCATTTTTGTTATTAAAATGCCCTATTTTTCTTACTACGTATAGAGTAAGTTTCCTCACTGTAAGTATGTTTATAACGTGAGGTTTAACTGTGTTTTAAAACATCTTCAAATTCACGCATTGCCTGAAAAATTTGAGCACCTAGTAAGAGCTGTCAAAATGAAAAGAGATTCTAAATGAGCAAGTACACCATTGATATAAATAAGTGATGAAACAATTTTAGCAAAGCAATGCTCAGCAACCCTCAGCAAGGCTATTACAGAAATGCTACCGTCGCATTGCAACCCTATCCTGGCCAGCTCGATCCCCATATCTGACACCGAACAAGAATATCTGGAACCACTTGCAATGAGAAGTTAGCTGCCACAGAGTTTACACGATTTAAAGGTGTTTTCTCAACAACCGTGAAACAAGACGCCGCAGCAGGATATCATTAGGGACTTGAATGCCTCTAAAACCGTCCGTATCGCATCCTGCATTTACGTTAGAAGTGACTCAACATGGTACTAAAATTTCCATTCATTTGTACTTTTTTTCTTGGAATAAAAGATTATTTTGCTTTGAATTTTTTATCACTTACTTTTGTCAACGCTGTACTTACGCATGTAAAATTTCGGTTCTTTTTGACATCTTTTTCTAGGGGCGCTAATTTTTATGGCAATGACTGTATTTTCTTTAATTCTAAAAAATATTTGAAAATTTACTGTCATTAATTTTACTGTCATAACCCTAAATTTAATTTCAATCCTAATGTGGTGAACCTGGTTCGAATCTGAACGATGGTTGGTGGTTACGAGCTCCGCATCCGACTTGCACCGACCACAGCACTGATGGAAAATATCAGCAGTTCGATTCCCTTTGCTAGAGCTCCCTTAATTTAAGCTAATCGTGAGAGGTTTCCGTGGTTTTCCTCTCCATATAAAGCATTTATGTGTTAGTGTCATCAAAAGGTAAATTTCACTCCAGGATTTCTCTTGTCTTCTGGATTGGGTTCAATATTACAAGGCTTCTGAGTTAAACATTAGTAGCCGTAAACTCAAAATTTGGGTCGGCTGTTCAAGGACAGTTATAAAATAAAATTCAATTGTAAGAATTGATCATAAGCTTAAAAAGAAATGAAAAAATAAATTGTTATTAAGTTTTATTATGAAATTGAAGTTAAAATTGCCATATAATTTTATTAAAACTTAATTAACATTTACAAATTGATTTATTTTTAGCTAGTCTGCTAATAATAAATCATAGGGGCAAAAGAAATTGTTTACTAGACTCAGATAATTAAATGACCTTATACATTTTAAAATAAATGAAACTCAATGTAAAACTTAAAAAAATGAAAAATTTTTGTTGTTTTGCTTACAAATGAATAAAAACCGATTTGTTGAACTATTAAAAAAAATAATATAATACGAAATACAATAACTAAAATTTTAGGTAGAAATTATGAACAAGAAACGAAATTTAAAGATATCGTTTTTAACTATATTGAAATTTCCAAACGGTACATTATATGCAAAATTTTTTTCAATATTTAAATCAATAGCAATTATTGTTGCTTTTTATGAAATCAAATCGAAGATCTTTGTAAAATTAAAAAAAAGAACTGTTATAAATATTTCTATGAATAAAAATGCATTACATGACAAGAAGTCATAAGGAATATTTTTCAACTAAACTAAACAACAGCGTGTTGAATAGTTATGAGGTATCATAATTCTAGACTTGAAAAAAAAGGAAAGATGTTAAACCAGTTGCTTCCTGAAATGAATAGTAGTATATAATATTTTTTTAGTACATAAAATGTTGCTACACATGTTATTCTCTGAAATAGTGCCATTGACTTCGCATTTAAGTTATAAATTTTTACCAAATTCTGGCCAAAAATTTTTATTTTTGTGGAAAAGTACCGAAGTTGCAAATATATCATAGTCTCATATGAAGTTAATTTCACGAACTAGCAACAGGAAACCTATATTTTTATTATTAAAAAAGTTCATGCGTGTGTCAGTTTTTAAAGAAATTCTTAGTATGGATATTTACATTGTTCAAGATGCTGGATGTTAGATATATAGATACTGTCCACATTGTAACCTTAATTTTTATAAAAAAATATATGTTTTGAATTTTGTTTATTTTTTTTAAATAAAATTTAACTTGATACTTTTTCCGAAATGAGTAGTCAAAAGTTGATTTCCAAAATTGTCTACTAAAAATAGACACTTGAAAAATTAACTTCACAAATTTATAAAAATTTAACCAAAATTTTTGTCAATTTATTTCTTGAGTTGTATACTTTTCATTTCCTAATTATTTTTCTAAAATGGCAGTAAAACTCTTACAGTAAATACTTTTTTGAATAATTATTTTATATGTTAAGTAATTATTTAACACAACCAAAGACAAGTTGTATGTAATATATTAATATGAAGATAATTTTCGAGTTAAACTTACTGAAATTGGAACATGAATTGTTTTTGTTATAATTTTAATTTTTATTTATTAACCTTTTTTAATTAAAAAAGAAATTTCATTTTATTTAAAAAAGAAATTTCATTTTATTTAAAATAGTAATATTTATCTGCAGAAAAAAAAACGTGCAAAATTCATCATATAAGGAAAATAATTCTTAAAAATGAATGGAGAGTATCATTTTTACAACTCTTATTTTTATTTTATTATGTATCTTATTCTTTAAAATTAGATTTTTAACGTTTTAATCTCTAACAATTTTACTATATTTTTCTTTTACAAGTAAAAATAAATACACTTCTTAATAAACTTGTTAAGGAGAAATTTTATTATTTTCTTTCATATTAAACATAAAGACAAAAAGGTTTAGAATCCTGGCTGCTCTTTTCCAACACGTTAGAGATTATCGCGTAGCGATCGACGTCTATTCACCGCTTCACATGTTACAGTAAAGCTAAGCCTTAAGAATCCACTTCTTAAATATTCCCTCTCCATTTCCCTCGAAGAGGCTTCTTTTTCCTTTCATTTAATTCTAAATATGCTAATAAAATTTAGTGAATCAAATATATTAACATAGTTAATAAGGATGTAATTGTTTTTATAACAGACCTTTGAACTATTTAACATCATTTTAACTAAAACAGGAATATTATTATTTTTTTAAATATTCTTTACATGTAAAAGAAATGTTAAAAAGAAAAATGATAGTAAGGAATAAATTTCTTAAGAAAAATGGGTAGAGGCACATTATTTCGCAGATTCCATTTTACATTTTTTCAATGTATTGATGCAATCTTATTTTTATTATCATTTATTGAAAGAAGTCTCTCGATTTCACTCGAAGAAACCTATGCCTGTTTTTGTTAGTTCCTGTTGGTTCTTAATATGTTAACAAAATACAAAAACAAACTTAATGAGGTTATAATTATTTTTATTACTGACCCTTCATCTATTTAACATTTTAAATAAAAAAAAAGAATTTTTTTTTTTTTTTTAATATTTTTTATACCGAAAAGAAATGTCAAAACGGAACATCATAGTAAGAAATAAATTTCTTGCGAAAAATAGGTAAAATCACATTATTTGTCAACCTTTTTTTTTACATTTTATCATGTATAGATGCAATGTTATTCTTTAAAGTTACATTTTTATTGTTTTATACTTTAAAATTTACAATAATTTTTCCCCTTTCAGGTAAAAATAAATAAATGCTCTCCAAGACTCGTTCATGAGAAATTTATGACTGTCCTCTTTCATATTGAACGTCAAGTCAAAGAAGTTTAGAATCCCGCGTGTTCCTTTCCAACGCGTTTGAGAGAACAGCGAGAGAAAATTGAGGTTGACGTCCATTCACCGCTCCACTTGTCACAGCAAAGCGGAGCCTCGGGAATCCACTTCTTAAATCTTCCCTCTCCATTTCACTCGAAGAGACATCTTTTCCCCTTCTTTTTTCCCTCCATTTGGTTCGTAACAAAGGACCGATGACTTCCTTATATTCTCGTGTTGGAAGCTTCTTCACTTCTTTTCATTTTACTTTTTTTTTTCTCGTCTGCACACACTTTTGAAATATAACACCGATCGTTTGGAAAACAGCCGGGTGTTCATTATCTTCCATTCGCTACTGAAGCTATTCGTTTTTCGATGATGATGATGGTGATGACGCAGAATACATGTTTAAAAAAAAAAGTAAATAAATACATAAAATGAAAAATCTTTAAGACATTTTTTTTGTCGTATGAGAGCGAATGCTGTTCCTTTAACGATTTCTGCAAGAAATACTTATTGCTATCTCATTTTGAGCATTATTGTATTATTTTGAAATTGACAATATTACTTTCTTTTTTGTTATCAATTTTAAGCAGCAGAATAGAAATAAATATCCAATAAGTACTTAGTTTTTGAAAAAAACAAGATTTTTTTTTTGATCTGTCAAAATTTTATTGAATTACATAAGAGACTTAGATTAAAAAATTAATTATTAGTTTTACATTTATGTAATTTTGAATCAATAGATAGGGAAATAAATATTTACGAATTTGAAATGAGTAACTTTAACAGATGCATTCATACATTATATGTCACAAAAAATTATAATTTTAAATTCTAACGTCATTATTTTTAATTATAAAAATATTGTACCATGATTAATTTATACTTTCGTCATCTTGTTTATTTTAATTAACAACGAAAAAAATCTCTTTATCTTTAATAAACTTTTTAAAATTTAAACAAACTTTAATTTGATTTTTTTTAGAACATTTTAAGTTTATACACTCTTAAAGTAAATACTTAATATATATTTCATAAAAAAAGAATTCGAAAAAAAATATATTTTAATTATATTTGGATAATTAAACAAAGACAAGCCAACTTGTTTAAGGCAAATTCTTCTGTTTGAAAGATATTAAAAGAATTTTAAAGGTTGAAGTGGCAAGCTTTATTTTCTTAACAAAAGATGAAATTCTTAAAGATAAAACTATAACGGAAATTATTCCACACAAGTTTGCAAAACTGAAAAAGAACATAATCTTAACAAAATCAACGATACATTACTTTAAAACAAATAAAAATTATGTTCAGAAGAGCGTAAAACTCATGGCTTTAAACAATTGCGTATTTTTAAAAGAGACACCTGACAGCTTCTAACAATATAAGTTTAAGAGAAAAAAAAATTGTTGAAAAAATTCAGTATCTCTTGTTTCAAAGAACATTTTTTTTTTTTAATGTTAGCATAACAAGATGCGTTGATGTTGACAAAATGCTTCAGACGGATATGAAAAAAAATGTTCTTTGGAAAAAAGAAAGGTAATTTTTGTTAGTTTTCGTTTTGTAACTTTTTTCTAAGATTAAATATCCACTTCACTAAAGACAAAAAAGTGTTTTAAAGTTTTGTACGGTGCATTTTTCTAGATTATCAAACTTTTGAAGTATTTTATAAAAAAAAACGAAGTAATAGTTTCTGACAATTTTATAAAGTCTTTTTTTTTACTAAGAAAATGCGGATTAAATGGTTTTTAACTTGTAGGTAAATAATGATAAGAGAAAAAAATTCTATTGGATACTTGTTTTAGAGACAATTCTTTTTGTAAAAAGTAGCTATTTACTAGTTTAATGCAATAGAAAAATTTTTATGAGCCAATATTTTTAAAGTATAAGAAGAGGAAACATTTTAAAACTTTGCATCACGTCAAGAACTTCTAAGAAAAAATACTAGTAAACTAGTAAAAACACAAATTGCCCGCTTTGTTCAATGTTTACATATAGCCTTACGGTGAGTTGATATATTCTTAAGTAGGCAACTTGTTATTTATTTATTAACCAAACATAAGTTATAAATTTCTAACACATGCGTCATATCTTTTTTTTTTCGTGGAACATTCCTTTATTCTGCAACAAACTTTGTTTTTGAGTTCAAGTTTCAGTTTAACGATACATAAATAATAAAATTCCTAACACCATATGTCAGATTACCTGATTAAAGACTTCAACTGCTTTAAAAGTTCGTAAAAAAAAAAGGACATGTTTCAAGCGCTCTAAAAATAGGCGCTGATTTTCCAGACTTGGCAGACGCGAATGAGAAGAAACAAAAGTAATTTGAAACTTAAAACAAAAATTTTTTAACAAAAAATGGAAAAATAAAGATGAGAAACAAAACTGGGAAAGCCACAGTAGCCGAGAGAGAAAAAAAGATGAAAAACAAAGCAAAAAAAAACCGCCTGTGGCCAAAAAGGTAACTGAGGGTAATATGCATTTCTATGCGCTAACCAAAGTTTTTGATGAACTAATGTCGCTAACATTCATATGAATAAAATAAGATATTGCCTTTAAATTTTGGGTTTATAAAATTTCGCAGAATATAAGTACAAGCACTAGAAATCAACAATTAAAATAATAAAATATAGCTAAAATTAATTCTGAAATTAATTTTTAAATATATTATTCTTATTTGCATTTATTAGCTTTTAATTTTGTATCCATTGTTAGTGTTAAGTAAAATTAATTTTTTCAATCATTAAGTTAGGAATTGTATACTTTTTATTAATTTAGGAGATTGGGTAAAAAATAAAAATGTCACTGTGGGGATCAATATTTCGACAGTTTTTGTAATTAAGTTACTGACCTCAAATTTTCAAGAATGCGACCACTTTATATATTTTTGGCTGTGAGGATTCCAGGTCCTTGGACTTTCATGGGAAACGAACTTTGAAATGAATGGACTTTCAATGAAATGGAAAATGAACTTTCTTTGAAATAGATTACGTTTTGCATCTAACATGTTAGAATGGTCACTCCCCAAATGTTTGGCACAATTTAAGCAGTTTATATGATCTTGGGAATTTTTAATGTGATATGGTGATTAAGTTTTTATACATAATATATGTTTTAAAAAATTATTGAAGGTTGAGAAATACTATCGGAACCTTAAAACAGAAAATAGGGCGAATTTACTTCTGCCGATAAAATGATGCAGAAGCTGGGCTTATATTATCATGCCATCAAATTAAGAAACTACGATAACACGGTCTAACTTACATCCCATTAAATTTATAATAAATTTGAAAGACGTTAAGTTTCAGCAAGCATTCCAACATTTTAAACTAATCTTCAGATCAGAATATATACTTCACTTTCCTTTGATTATTTTGATTTCTTATCTGTAAAGTGTAAATATTAAGCAAAAGTATGGAAGTATTGTGACTGATTGTAATGTGCTTTTCTTTGGTTTATTATCTATCTCTTCAACTACTTTAGAACTAATTTATCTGATATTAAAATTTATAGTAAAAAGGAAATATTTAGTAAGAATTAAACTCATTTCTTTAAAATTTGATTTAAATGTATAGTTATATTTAGTTTAATGAATTATATAAATTTTCGATATTCTGTGTTCAAAACCAACTCAAATTGTGTATTTAAGATACAGAGATAGTATATTGAAAACAGCTCTAGACTGATGAAAATATTCATTCTGTACTAAGCGTAAATTTTTAATAACTCTCTGTGAATACTTTTGTATTTCTTTCTTATTGGTAGCCGACACATATTTACTTAAATCCAGGAAAGACATTCCAATTAGAAGCTCTTTCCTTCCTCTTCTCAACCCCACCACTGATAATAACAGAATTTCTCTTCCGTGGAATGGCAACATCTGCTAAGGATCTGTATTTCATCTTGTACCTATCCATTCTCTCTGATTATATCCTCGCCTTCCATGCTTGCTACTGAGATGCATTAAATCAATGAAACACAAACATGCTTTCAAGATGAAATGAGCGGCTTGGTGTCATCTTGGAATGGAAGAGCAAAACTCGAACACAGCTCCATGTATTGCTTAACTCGTAGAAATGGTTTTCTTATTACCTCTCGTTGTTTAGTTAACTGAGTTGGCGTTACGTCTTTGTTTTATTGCTATAGTTGAAATAATGAGAAAAGTCTGCCACTGAATTGTTATTTCACATTTATCAAAATTGATTTTGTATTTATTTATGACAAAATATTCAATGAATTAATTTCTGGATATTATCGTGGAACAATTTATACTAACAATAAAAACTTGTCATTTATACAAGTTAATAAATAGATGCATAATACCAGTACGATTTTTCTCGAAATATGTCTTTCATAATGTGCTTAATCAATGGTTTTTATAATATTATCAAAACTATAATACATCAACTAAATACAAGCATGATTTTAAAATGAAATGAGTGACTTGGTGTCATCTTGGTAAGGAAGAGCAAAACTCGAACACTGTTCCTTGTATTGTTTAACTCGTAGAAATGGTTTTCTTTTTACCTTTTGTTGTTTAAGTTGGCTTTACGTCTTTGTTTTATTGCTACAGTTGAAATAATGAGAAAAGTCTGCCACTGAATAGTTATTTCACATTTATCAAAATTGATTTTGCATTTATTCATGACAAATATTCAAAGAATTAATTTCTGGATAATATCAGCAATAAAAATTTGTCATTTTTACAAGTTAGTAAATAGATGCATAACACCAGTACGATTTTTGTTCGAAATATGGCTTTCATAATGTGCTTAATCAAAGATTTTTAAAATGTTATCAAAATTATAAAAACAAAATTATAATGCATCAATCAAATAGAAACATGATTTTAAAATGAAATTAGTGACTTGGTGTCATCTTGGAATGGAAGAGCAAAACTCGAACACTGTTCCTTGTATTGCTTAACTCGTAGAAATGTTTTGCTTATTACCTCTCGCTGTTGAGTTAAATGAGTTGACGTTACGTCTTTGTTTTTTTGCTATACCCCTCCATAGTTGAAATAATGGAAAAAGTCTGCCACTGAATAGTTATTACACATTTATCAAAACTGATTTTGCATTTATTTATAATAAATATTCAATAAAATAATTTCTGGAAATCATATTGGAACAATTTATACAAGTAATAAAAATTTTGTCATTTATGCAAGTTAAAACTGTCAGTCATGTATCAGAATTTTGTCAATTATAGTAAATAGATATCAGTACAATTTATGTTCGAAAAATGACTTCCACAATGTACTCAATCAATGGTTTTTTTAATAATATTATCGAAATTGAATACATTAATTAAATACAATAATATATATATATATATATATATATATATATATATATATATATATGTATGTATGTATGTCCAATTAGAGCAAAAAAGGGCTAATTAAAAATTTATCGTCTAAATTTTTAATTAGCAAATTAAATTGATTTTAGGCAGGCCATAAAATGATCCGACACAGATGTATATAATTTTAGTACATAAGTATGGAATTAAAACTTCAGTGGTTTAATTATAAATATATCAATTGTAATGTAGTCTTCGAATTTTCATTAAACTCGCAAGTGTTTATATTTAAATAATTTTCATTTTTTAAAATTTAAATTGTTTATTCAAATTAAAAGCTAGTTATATATTTAAATAGCAATAATGAAAGCATTTCAAATTTCAGTTATTCCCTAAAGGGTCGTTTTATACGTTAGTCTTGGATGAAATTAAATTTAAAATTTAATGAAGCTTTTTGAGTGAATGATTACGAATGAATTAATTGCCACTAGGCAAGATTGTATCAAAAATAATTGCCCCGACAGAAACTGTTTTCAATTTTAATCTTTTGTATTACAAATAAAATAAAGCATATAAAAATCTTGTTTTTTTTAGACAACTATAGTTCTAGCTTAAGTTTTACGGCTATGCAACATTTGAAAACTAATTTTATCTAATTCTATGCAGCTGTTTGTTTAAGAATTTGTGAGAAAATAACCATAAGCTGTTCAAAATGTATTCCTTTTTATTATAATGCAAATTTTCGCGATGTCTTAAATCGGCTTTTAATGCCTTGGTAGAAAAGCTAATAGCTGCGTTTATTCTAAAGTATTTAAGTTGTTAAAAGGGCAAATTATACATCAAAGAGTTGATCTTACCTTCAAAACAATTACCTTTTCCTAAATATTCTAAATTTATCGAATAAAATGAAAATGTATTTATTATCAGAAGTGGGCGATGTAAAATTTTATTGCTAAAGTCATTTTTCGTAAGTTGTTTTCTCCCAAATGTAATAGTAATTGTAACATTTTTTTCTAAATATTTTAAATTTATAATATGAAATTAAAATGCATTGTTTTATCAGAAATGTTTGAAGGAAATTTTTAAAGCTAAAGACAGTTCGCGCAAGGAACTTATTTCACTGAATGTGATAAAGGGTGTCCCATTATAATTAAATTTATAAAATTGAAATATAACTTTCTATTAAATCTTGCTTAAGATAAAGAGGAAGATATAAAAGAAAACTGATTATTTAGTGTTGGAAACCAAAACAAAAGAAGAAAGAAACAGGCAGCTGACAGTTTAGGTTTATTAAAAGGGCAGCACTGCAATTAAGAACAACTCGTTTACATTGTTGTATGACCATAAAACAATCAATTAGTGCATGAGACATTTTCTGGTCTTGCAATCTCAGGTTTTAGGAATCAGAATTGCCCACCTAGATTGCGTGATTTAACACCAATGGATTTATTTCTATGGGAGCATTTGAAGTCAATGGTCTATGTCAACAAGTCCATATCCAAACGTGTTTGGTAAGAGCAGATTCAACACTGCATCAACTAACTATAGTAAGTATAATTAAATAAGGTATACTGTAGTTAAATACTATAGTTAAATAAGGCTATATATAGCCTTATTTATTCAAAATGGTCATGGAAAATTTCAACCAAAAAATGCGTATGAAGCAGCGATGCCAAGGATGTCATTTGCCCGATCTCCAATTCCATACATTACCCTTTATCCCATGTTCTTTGTTTTAATAAAAATGTATATAATTCAAAATAAAATAGAGTTAAAAGATATTTGAATTAATTAGAAAATAGATATTATTATAATTATATTAAATTAAATGTTAAAAAAAGTATTTAAATATTTTTAAAATATTAATGGAAGTTTAAATTAAATAGTGAATAAATTTTCTATTTATTTAAAACGTAAACTTTGGGACACTCTTTAGTATCTAATATATATAATTCTCTTACGTGGCTCTCAAATTTTGGCTGTATTTCTTTTCCGCCGGTGGCAACGTTTGCTTTGTTTTGTTTACGTTACTATTTCTCTTACACGATAATCGACCAATGATTGCCGTTAAAAATGTCACATGCCAAATCTAGATAAGGTGGCTTAACATATCGAGCTTTTAAAACCGGAAACTGAAATAACCAGAGAGCATCAACTGCGGCAATCTCATACTATTAAGCTAGGCAGAAGTGAGTAGTCTTTGTTGATAGATCTCTTTTTTAGTATTTTGTCGAAAGCGCTTTTTTCACGAATATTACGAATTTATTTGACGATTTTTGATTTATATCACGAATTATATAGAAAATTTCTAATAGGTTTAACGAATTACATGTCATTTATTTGAGTTCAAATTTATTTAGTATTTACTAAGAAGATGTAATTTTTTTTAAAAAAAACAGTTTTTATATGGATTTGAATGATTGTTTTGAATTCTTAGAATTTTGTGCATTTGCAATGTACCTAAGTTAGTAGCGAGCGAAGCGAGCTTGGTTTGCGAAGCAAACCATATAAGATTGCGCAGCAATTTTCGGGGGTTGGCGAGCCTTAGCGAGCAGGGGGTGCAGCCTACTAGTTGATAATAATTATTGTAAATATTCAAATATATCGAATGAAATTATAATTTCAGAAATTAGTTGAATCATATTTAATAGCTAACGACGTATTTCAAAAAAGTATATACTTATTCCCTTTAATGTTATAGTTTTGAAGCTTTTAACTTTCTCTTTTTACTTTAGTTCTTTATGTACCATGTCGGAATAGAAAAATCTCTTTTAAAATGAAATATTAAAAATTTATGCACGTATATTAAATATACTTTTTTCACTACACTTCCAAAGCTCTTTCCGGCATTTTTATAAAATATTGATATAGTTAACAAAACTATAATGCTTAAATATATTTAATTCATGTTTAACTTCCAAAAAAAAGTTTCCACAGCAAATTTGCAGAGAATATTTTTTTTGCAAGAGTAAAAAGTTTTATATTAATATACTTACGTTAGAAAAAAAAGCATAATACGCTATAAAAACTTTCTACTCTAATGATTGGAATATTCTACAAATATTAGCTAATTTTCTTAGACGGGAACCAATTGATAAATTTATGGGGCTTTTATTTCATCTTGTTTTACTTTGCGTTTCATAAGGCATTAATCATTAAAACTCGTGCTATGAATATTTATAATGGTTGCTTTTACAAAAAAAAAAATCTAAAATCTTTAAAGTGTTTTTTTTTTTTTTTTTTTTTTTTTTTTTTTTTTTTTTTTGTAATGCATATAAAATGGTATCATAAGTAGGTCTATTCACTGAAATAAGTTCTAAAGATCGGAAAAGGTAAAATATTTACTCGCTTTAATAGAATAACACATTTCAGACTCAGTAGTGCTTTTATTGATTTAGAATAAATGTGTCAGCTTTCAATCAAATTCCAAATTAGTATTGATTTTGATTGTAATTGAATGTCTTGAAAGTAGTTTCGAAAGTAGTTTTTAATATATTAAAATAAGCCATACTATTGTATAGACAAGTTATACGGTTTTACTTTTGTTAAGAAATATTAAGTATTTTTTCTCTCGGTTGGGGATAAACCATGAATCTCTATTCGATATTCTTCTATAATATTGATATTTAACTTCAATATATTTTCCATTAATTTATATCACTGTTAAAAAACAGAAGAGGAATATAATAAAAGGCATATAGCAGTTCGAATAGCATGATAACTATGGTAAAATTATAATGACTAAAAAGGAACAGTGGCAAAAATATGGTAAAAATATATCATTAAAAAATATAACTAATATATTAGCCTAAAATAAACATAACTGTCATAAAGCATAACTGTAGTAATATATATTTTTTTGTAATAACAATTCAAAGAAGCTAATTATGATTGAAGCGCAATACGTCAAAGCACAAAATGTCTATGTTAAAAATTTAGCAATGCTAGCACCATAATAACTATGGTGAAAGCATAAAACGTAACAAACAACTATGTTAAAACTATGGTATAAATATAAAAATTCCAGAACTAACTCCATAGTAAAAGTACTTCAAGGAACTAACTCTGTGTAAACACTGCAATTTAAAGAGACTTGATAACCATGGTAAATCCACAACTTTAGAAGAACATAATTATGGCGAAACCAAATTTGAAAAAACATAATTGAGGAAGTAGAAATTCAAAGAATATGATGGTATGAACATAAAAATTTAAGGAACTGAATTTAGTAGAAACATAAAATTTCAAAGAACATGAGAGTTATGGTGTAAACATATAAATTCAAAGAACTAATTATAGTAAAAACATAAAATTCAAGGAACTTACTATAGTAAAATACAATAATTTAAAAATATTACGCTAACCATGGCAAAAAACATAATAACCTAAAAAACAAGATAATTTCAAAGAAACATAATTAAGGAAAAGCAATTGAATGAAGGATAACTATAATAAAAGCTGGATCGCAATGCAATATACTACACTTAAATTGAATGTTCCGTTTCTTCGAAGCTAATATTACACTAATTAACTTTGAGGTAATTTTTCTTAGAAAACATCAAAATATTTTTATTTTGAATTCTTTGCTTTCTAAAATATTCAATTATGAAAAAGCGGTTTATTTTACAAAAAAAATAGGAACGTAAACGGAAATAAATGAAATCATAGACCAAAATTTTCGAATGAAAAAAGAGTGGAAGAAAAGAAGGAAAAAATAAAAACAGTATTAAAAAAGAAAATAATAATAATAGAAATTGATGTAGTAGAATGTGTAAAACGCTTCTTTTTCTTGAACAAAAAAAAAGGAGAACAATCATTCGCAATCCCAAATCATTTTAAGACTTGCAAACTTGATGTACGGAATCACTGTACCGTTTAAACCATCCATTAGAATTTTGCAAACCTGGTTTCTAAATAGATAGTGAAGATATGTAGAGTTTAAAAAAGGGGAAGATGTCTAATAGTTTCCTATTTTGAATTTAACGTATGATAGACAAACTCTGCTTAGACATTGTAAGAAAGTGACTAACTTATATTTAATGTTTTACCATGCCAAAATATGTAGTTATTCAAGATAAAATAATTTTTGTTAAATTTGTGCTGCTCTCATTACTTGGTATCTTTTTTGTTTATATTAGTTTCAAACATATAGCAGTTATGGGATCACATTCCTTGTGTAGCTCAAAAATTGCATCATAAAATTTACTTGTCTTTGCATACCTGCATTACTATTAAAATTTGTCCAGTTAACTTCGAATGTACCTTAAGTTTCATGAAAAAATTGCATTAATTTGTTTTGTAGAGAAAGATGGTGCACGACTAAAAAATATTTTGCTTTAAGTTTGTGCCGGCTTTGAGCCTAATTGCTTACCTCACTTGACATGTGTATCATATTATTCACTTCGGAACATTGTCTAAACTCTCTATCAGGGCTCGAAAAACCGCCCGTCCGCGGTCAAAAATTCCCCGCCGTCAACGAATTTCTCGAATCCGACGTCCGCGCGGACGGTAATTTTCCCGTTAATGTTTGTGATACATTTTCAATTCTTGTTTTCTCTGTTTGGGAGTACTGCAGAGGTTAAAAGGGGCTTTTTAGCAATGAACTTACAAAAAAAAGAGAAAAAAAACACATTACGTACTGATCTTAAACAAGAAGCGTTAAACGCAATTATGAACATCTACCTAAATGGAAAACCCCTTTCAGATTTCTGTGCAGAAGCCTCTGTAAATCATTGGCTTGATTGTGGAACTGGCATATTTAATATTTGATTCATTTAAATAACGGATAAATTGCCATTCCAGATAACTTGACCTTTGTTATTTAAATTATCTCGTGAAAGAAATAATTTATTTCATAAAAGAAATACTAGGTTACTATTAGTAACCTAATATTCCTTTTATCACTTTATAATGTAATCCTAGAATTTGTAATCCTAGCAACTACTAATTCATTGTGCAATTTATATAAATGTTTGTAATAAATAAGAGAAAATTATATTTTTACTTATTTAGAAGCTACGGGCTAGTTTCACAGGAGGACGGGTACATTGTTGGACAAGCTGTCCTCGGGGACGGGTAAAATTTTTGAGTTTTTTCGAGCCCTGCTCTCTATGCATAGTTAGAAGTGCATCATGTGGTGGTATAGTTTATCTATGGAAAAAACTCGCTCGTCTCGAAGTCTAAGGTCGTCTGTTGCTACGGAAACAGGAAATAGATCATTTAAAAGCTGGGAACTTCTTTCGGGTTTGATTCTTTTTCTCTCACGGACCCGAGTCAAAGCCTGGCTTAAATAATGATCCACTTGAAGTAGTTAAACCTCGTAACCATAGTCACCGCCATTACTCTAAACGAATGGCATGGGGAGTTCCTTGTATAGACAAACTATAACTCTTAACGGACAGTCGGAAGTTCATAAAAAGAGTTGACATGTGGAAATCTTTGCAGTATATGTCTGCTCTAAATCATTGTCAAAGATGGCGATAGTTTTGAACTTGAGACGTTGCTTTTAATATTTGTATAAGCTATATTTTATAATATATAATATTATAATACATATTATATATTCTGGAAACTTTTAATAGCTCAACTATTGCCGACGTGTATACTGTCATGCTATAGAAAAATCAACGTAAGCGACAAAAAAAAACTAACATTACAATTTTTAATATTTTTTTTCTGTTAGTATTTATCATGCGAAGTATATTTATCATACGCTGGTAATTTCAGAAACATTTCTTTTTAAAAAATAATACTTTTATGAACTTTTTGAAATTCTATTTTAGTGTTCATAACATTAGCAATAAAAAGAAATAACTAATTATCAAGCCATTTTTCTTGAAATTTATCGGTAAACACTTGCGTTGTTTTTTCAATGTCACGGCATATTGCTGGGTGGTTAATAAATAACTTTGCCGAACATGTCCCCCTGAAGGGCATACCGTTTGAGTGAACAGAATAAAATTGTTTACATAGATATTATGATCTATACGCTCAAGAATGATGCTAAAAATTAATCCGCAGTTTTCACGGTTACAGTTACAATAACAAATCTTCGAAATTTTCAAATGGCAACAGCTATATTTTTTGATCAAAACTATAGACTTTACAGTTTAAAAACAAAAATAGAGTTAAAATTGAGAAAACTAAAATTTGGAAACTATAAATAATTTCGAAATTGAAATTCTCGGCTATTGTCAAGCGTCACCATACTTCATAACGACTAACACGAAGAGAGTGTGATCACCATATTCCATAACCACTAACACGAAGAGAGTGATCACCATATTTCAGAACCACTAACACGAAGAGAGTGTGATCACCATATTTCAGAACCACTAACACGAAGAGAGTGTGATCACCATATTCCATAACCACTAACACGAAGAGAGTGATCACCATATTCCATAACCACTAACACGAAGAGAGTGTGATCACCATATTCCATAACCACTAACACGAAGAGAGTGTGATCACCATATTCCATAACCACTAACACTAAGAGACTGCGATCACCATATTCCATAACCACTAACACGAAGAGAGTGTGATCACCATATTCCATAACCACTAACACGAAGAGAGTGTGATCACCATATTCCATAACCACTAACACGAAGAGAGTGTGATCACCATATTTCAGAACCACTAACACGAAGAGAGTGTGATCACCATATTTCAGAACCACTAACACGAAGAGAGTGTGATCACCATATTCCATAACCACTAACACGAAGAGAGTGATCACCATATTCCATAACCACTAACACGAAGAGAGTGTGATCACCATATTCCATAACCACTAACACGAAGAGAGTGTGATCACCATATTCCATAACCACTAACACTAAGAGAGTGCGATCACCATATTCCATAACCACTAACACGAAGAGAGTGTGATCACCATATTCCATAACCACTAACACGAAGAGAGTGTGATCACCATATTCCATAACCACTAACACGAAGAGAGTGTGATCACCATATTCCATAACCACTAACACGAAGAGAGTGATCACCATATTCCATAACCACTAACACGAAGAGAGTGTGATCACCATATTCCATAACCACTAACACGAAGAGAGTGTGATCACCATATTCCATAACCACTAACACGAAGAGAGTGATCACCATATTCCATAACCACTAACACGAAGAGAGTGTGATCACCATATTCCATAACCACTAACACGAAGAGAGTGTGATCACCATATTCCATAACCACTAACACGAAGAGAGTGATCACCATATTCCATAACCACTAACACGAAGAGAGTGTGATCACCATATTCCATAACCACTAACACGAAGAGAGTGTGATCACCATATTCCATAACCACTAACACGAAGAGAGTGATCACCATATTCCATAACCACTAACACGAAGAGAGTGTGATCACCATATTCCATAACCACTAACACGAAGAGAGTGTGATCACCATATTCCATAACCACTAACACTAAGAGAGTGCGATCACCATATTTCAGAACCACTAACACGAAGAGAGTGTGATAGAAAGAAACATCTGAAAACAAAGAAAAAGATACAAGAAAGCATTTCATGTTTCCAAAATTTTTGACCGTTTATAACATTATTCTTGACCTCATATAATGAATATTTTTCCCCGCTTAAATTGTATGCTCTTCAGGGGGTCATATTTTAACGCAGTCACTTTATAATCACCAATATAAGCTAATAAACGTATAAAAAATGAAGAACAAAATTTGAATACAAAGTCAAAGAAAGTTTGAAGTCAAAGAAAAGCTCTAAAAGCAGTATAAAATCGAAATTGTCTTTAGTACAAAATTTAAATAAATATTGTAGAACGAAATTTAAAACATAAGCATGTCAGTAAAAACAGTACATCTTCGGGGGATACACTGCTAACAGACTGTAGCCTTTCTGTAGTCAGTGGTTCAATCAGAAACTGACGGTGCCCGAGGCCCTTCTTATTTACGCTACTTATATGTCTTATTAAACTGCAAGTACATAGAACTCGTAAAATAAGTTAAAAATAGAAAGAAACATTATAAAATATGTATTTAAAGCGAGGCAGAAAAATTTAAGCAAAATAAATTGTTTTTACAAAAAAATCTTTAAATTAAAAAAAAAAGGAAAAAAAAAGGTGAACATATAATCTTGTCGTCAGCTCACACGATTATATCAGCATCAAAGTACTTTCTAATATTTTAGCCAAAGCAAAATATATTAATACGATGGTATGAGGACTATTGTATTGATACTCACACCATTGTATTGATGTATTTTGCTTTGGCTGCATTGATACAATTTTAGATAACTTTTTTTGGCAAATATAATAGTGTGAGCTGACGAGATTATCTTTTTATCTTTTTTTATTTTCCAGTTTATTTTTAATTTTTGCAATTAGCAATTTATTTTACAAAAATTTTTCTTCTCTTTAAAAAAGGAATATATATATATATTGTGTATCCATAAAACTACCATAGGATAGAGAAAATATTCACACTTCCATAAGTATTTATTTATTTAAAAAAAAAAAAAAACGAAAATGATTCCTTAAGAGAAAAAAATCGCCAGATTTAATCCCGAATATCGCACCACCATTTTTTTTCGTGAACTGTATAAATTTAGCCAACGTTCTCATAAACTTGGGGAATAAATTATAAGAAGTCCGAATAACCCTATTACTTAGACAGGTGATTTTTCTAAGATCAAGGATCTCATTTGGAAACATTCTTCTCTTTCGGAGTTTTTCTTTTGATTATTTAGTAAGACTGTCTTATATAGAAAAATGTGTCTTATATAGAAAAAATATATATAAGACACATTATATAAGACAATTAATAATTTTCTATATAAGACACATTATATATATATTATATATATAATGTGTCTTATATAGAAAAAAAAATATCACCCTATCTTTATTCTAAGTTTTAACAAAAGTCAATCTATAGAAATCTAATAATATATATATATATATATATATATATATATATATATATATATATATATATATATATATATATATATATATATATATATATATATATATATATATATATATATATATATATATATATATATATATATATATATATATATATATATATATATATATATATATATATATATATATATATATATATATATATATATATATATATATATATATATATATTCGTTCTTTTTTCTTTTGAAAAGGAATCGTATTGATTTGAACGATGCGTTTGTTTGTAAATTGAAAAGAAAGCAAATTATCAAATGACTTTCTCTATATAATTGTTATTTTTAATCAGGGTTTACTTTATAAATTTATTAAGACATTTATTCCAGACAAAACTAGACAATATTTATTTTAGTTTTTCCAATAATTTTAACTATGAGAAACATATTAACGTTATAATAAATAGTTAGCGATTTAGAAAAATAGTTTTTTTTTTAAATATTGTCTTTAATATTGTTTTTAATATATATGTATGTGGAATAAAGGGGGTGAACAGAGGGTTTCAAAAAATAAAGAAGGCGTGCTAAACTTAATAAGATGTTGTATTAACAAAAATAAGTAAATAAGCTACAATTTCCACTGGCATCCTTCTCGTGCCAGTTATTCCAACTATATGGTGTAAAAGTAAAGGTACAAAAGAACGTAGGTTGTCCTTGGTATCATCACGTGATAGGATAAATGCTTCGTAGATCGGATCTGTATCCTACATACATACATATATATATATATATATATATATATATATATAAATACATTCTGAATAAGTAAGAACAAATTCATTTTTAAAAAAATTGAAATAAAATAATTTTTAATTCCGGGTCTTCTTTGGTTCGTCATTCATGTTTAGTCCAAGTTGTTCTCTTTGGTTGTCCTTTCATATTTAGAAATTTTAGTAGTCCTTGGTTAGTCATTCATGTTTAATCTATGCATAATATTACTATTCATAAATTTAAATATTAGGTGGCATTTTATACGCATATTTAAAAAATGTTCACCTTTATAAATATTTCATTTTCTTATGATTTTGTCAGGAAGCAGTCAGAAATTTTATTTCGAAATTATAACATTCTATTTAAATGTGAAGCATTTAAGGTATGCTCATTTGAAGTGTAGCAGTTTAACTTTAACTGTGACTTTGTCACTTGCTGCAAAGAACAATTTTTAGCTGTTCTTATTAGCGTAAAAATATTTTTTTAGTTAAAAAAAGTGCAAGTTAGAAAAAAAGAAGAAATTCGGATTTCATGGTATCAAGTATAACTGGATTCGTGAAAAAACATATACTTACAAAAAGTTTTTTGAAGTTATACTTCTTATGCGACTTCCAACAAGGTTGCGTTAAACGTTTAACGCTACATTTTTATTGGCCGAGAAATCATGTGGTAGGATCCAGTTTTCCCTCATTCATTTCCATATTGTTTTGGTTCTCACTAGCATAAAAATAATAAAAGTCATAAAAGTATTGTTTTTCTATAAATGTTTTTTTAGTTTGTTTTGATACACATATAATTTAAATAGGATAGTATTCTTAATTTTCAAGTTTAGTGGATAACAATTGTAAAAAATGAGTGAAAACAATCCCACGGACGATGCGACGGATTTAAGGTTATGTCAAGGTACGTCTCTTGTGAATATCAATTGATTGTTAGGTTTTTTCTTCTGAAATTACATTATGACGCATTCACATACATTATTAATACAAATACATTTTCCAGGGCGAGACGATGAGGCAACCACAAGTGGTTGAAGAGGTCCACGAGGGAAAAATGCACAATATTACTGTGATTACAGAGCACGGAAGCGAGCGGAGTAGGAAAAAGAGTCGTTGGATAGAACTAGTGATCCTTCTACGACTGCTGATTCTTCTACAATTAACGTTGCGAAGTTTAACTTCTTCCGCGCGGAGGGACTCCATGCACTATTTTTTTTGTAAATTCGCCGACACAACGGGCATCATTTCAACTTATTTTTCCTATTTAATACTTAGAATTTTTCACATTAAATGTTCTTTGTTCAAAAAATATATTGAAAATTAAATTATTATGCATTTCTCATTATATATTAATACATCATATATTACAGCAAAATAGGTATACAATCCTCACATAATCATACGAATGGACTCTAAGATACTTTTTTGATGTCCATTGTGGGACATTTCATTTCTCTCCAGCTATCGCCTGTTCCTTTGGGGCAAGGAGTGTGATACCGAAACACTCCCTACGTTTCTTGTTGTTTTTATTTATTCATTGGAGGACATTGTCCAGTTTAAAGCAGTTCAGGCTTCCCATTCCCATTGAGCAATGATGTAAACTGCTATTTTTTCTTTTTTTATCTCAAAAAATAATAACTAAAATAAAATGAAGCCAACTGGCAATATCAACACGTAATATTACTCATATTATTACTTAATAAATCACATCAAAAGTACTTGGCGACCAAAACTGAAGAGAAAAGCTTTCTCATTTCCTTGAGAACCCAACAATACTGCCATTTTCGTTCCCTACATAATCGTACAAATGGACTCAAAGATACTCTCCAGATGTCTATTGTGGACTCCATCATTACTCTCCAGCTATCTCCCCTACCTCAGGGACAAGGACCCCAGTGATATCAAAGTATCCACTATCCTTTCCCATTGTCCTTATTCATTCATTAGTGGGCATTAAAGTCCGGTTTAAAACAGTCCGAATTCCCCACTCCTTGTACCAGTGATGTAAACTTGCTATCGAAACTTCAAAGGATTGATTTGTTTGAACTAAATACCTTGCTTATGTCAGCTTAAGTAAAAGGGGCGTCTGGATTTCGATAGCTTTGGTGGACAAAGGGAAGTTTCACGTGATAAAAGTATATTAAATCCGCTTTCTGCAATGGGTAGTCTTGAATCAGCTCCAATAAATGAGTAATATGAGCTATTGAAGGGGGGAGGGGTAGTGGAACTAGGATTATAAATTTATTTTGTAACTTCGTTTGTATTTTGTAGAGGTGTGTTTGGGAAATTAATTGCTTTCTGTTGTTATTTTGCAGGTAGTGTGACTTATGTAGTGAGTTTGTGATGAGTTGTCTGAAGAAGCAAAGTAAGTTTTATTAAATTCTTTGGTGTCAGAATTTCAAAAGTGTCCACGTTGGTCTTTTATTTGCTTATATTGTTTCGTCTTATTACGCTATTCCTAATTTTACTGTTTAACACTGGTTGGCCGTTTCAGCCCAAATCCAACGATTCAATTGTACTTGATCTGTGAAAACATTAACAAAACCTCATGATTTTTTTGTTAGTTTTATGTCGCTAATTGAGCTACTATCCAATGTTTTGTATGTGAGAAGGATTGGTTTTAAATGTTTTAGTTTTTTGTCTTTATTTTTTAACAGGAATATAATTTTCGGTTCATGTTGAAAACTACTCAGAGTCTTACATATATAATATCACTAATTTTCTCTAAGAATTTATAGTCTGTGTTGAAATAATTTATTTTGTTTATGTTATAAAAAGAGTTTTATTTATTTTATCGCATTATTTTTCAAAACGCGTAAACTTCAATCTTCAGTTCAAAATTTTCTCTGCAAGAAACTTTTGTTGCGTTTTTGTTCACTTTATAATTTATTTAATTTTTTACAATTTTTTTTTATTGAGAAATAAATTTCTCTTTTACGGAAAAGGACAATGAATTTTATTCTATAAATATTTAAAATTAACCAAATGAATAAGTGATTTCCTAAATTATTGCCCTTAACACATATTTTTAGAATCCTCATCAAAAATAAGGTAAAAAAGAGTTTAAATATTTTACATTACTTATATTGGCGTCCTATATTTATATGTAAATGAGGAAAAAAATCTAACAAAATTTAATGAATCATTATTGAGGAAGCTGGGATTAAAAGCTTCAAAACCGCTGCGTTTGCCGTATTAAGCTTGGAGGTGCTTCTAATAAGTGCTTTTAGTTTGCTCACTTTTCCTTCGTTACTTATTTTAAATTTCAATTTCCTTTTAATGATTCTTTAATTTTTGTGTAACGCTTTTATTTTTTCCTTAATTTAACATCTTTTGTGATCCCCAAGTAGAATAATATTTTGCTTCAATTATAATCTACTAGAATTTTAAAAAAAATATATGATAAGAGTGGTGATTATGTGCTACTCTGTCTATTTTTTCAAATAGTTAAGCAAATATTAAAAGAAAACAAACAATTTATGTCCTATTCCCCAAAAGATTTAAATTTGTATTATTATTAATCCATATAAAAGCTAAACAGTCTTTGTGAAATTTGGCGCAAACATAATAAGAAAATAAATATAAGGCCTAAGAACTATATTTAAGAAGGCCTAAAACATAATAAAGTAAATTAATAAATGAAACTATTTTTTAGTTACGCTTTTAATGCTTACAAATTAGTCTTATTGTTTTCCATTCTAAAAATACATGTATATTAAACTGAATTGTTCGCGTACAACAAAATCAGGAGAACTAATTCAAACTTTAGAAAAATTTATCTCATATGCTAATTATAGCAATTAAGGTAAGCGTCATGCTAAATTTCTGTTTGCAAAAGTTCCACAATCGAATATTTCCGAATCCTAGAAATTCGGAATTAAAAGAACGCCGGAAATCAGGGAAGAAATGCGGGCCTTGGAGAATTCTTTAAAGACAGCAGGGATTCAGCTTCGACAGTGTGGGATCATCAGCCGGTCGACATTATTGATGGATGTTCCAAGATCTCGAAAGACCGGAACTTTTCCCCTTTTGTTTCTCGACCCTACGATTTTCCTCGTTTATAACAACCGATATATCGACGGATTTTCTTACCAATCGACGTAAAGCGTTAATGTCTTTTCTTTTCGAAGCCCCAGCATGGACGACAGATGGCGCTGTTATTGAGACACCACCATCCAAGGCTCAACCTGCTCTGAAGCAAGTTAACGCTAACTTGGAGCTAACTTCCAAAGTGAAATGACAACTTTTCTGGGATAGAATGGGATTTTGAGAACTTTTGGACACAAATCGAAAATAAATTGACATTCCCTTTTATTTTTTGTTGCATGTCCTCAAACAATGTAGGTTTTGAAAGTTTTCTCATATTTCCGATTTTCTTTTCTTTCTTATTCATTTTATAATTGAGAGAAAACATTTCATATTAAAATAATATAAAATATGTTTATAATTTATTTTTCACTTTGGATTTCTGAAAATATGCCCACAGTAAAATAGAATTTCAAATTTCTGAATCAGAACTACGATATATTTACTTGTCTGCTGCACGTTGATACACAATAAATGTAGAAATGCGCATACTATTTCTTGACTTAACTTTGGTTGTTACTTCAGGGCAAAAACAAAATGTTTAAAATGTGAATAGCATACCAAAAAGTGACAAATATTTTCGAATTAAAATTTCATTCAAGATTCAACCTGCTCTGAAGCAAGTTAACGCTAACTTGGAGTTAACTTCAAATGTTAAGTGACAGCGTTTCTGGGATAGAATGGGAGAGAGAATTTTTGGATACAAATAAAAAATAAATTGACATTCCATTTTATTTTTTGTTACATGTCCGCAAACAATGTAGGTTTTGAAAGTTTTCTCATATTTCTGATCTTCTTTTCTTTCTTATTCATTTTGTAATTCAGAGAAAAATTTTTATGTTGAAATGATAAAAAAAGAGGGTAATAAATGATTTCTACATATGGACTTGAAAATATACCTACAGTAAAATAGAATTTAAAATTCCTGAATTAGAACTACGCTATACACACAATCAGTGCAGAAATGCTCATGCTATTTCTTGGCTTAACTTTGGTTGTTACTTAAGCAACAAATATTTTCAAATTAAAATTTATAAGATCGAAACCTTTTTTTTTTACTGTAAAATGTTATGCGTTGTATATTATATAGGGTCATATTTATGTTTTTAAAATAATGAAAACTATTGATAAAATATGTTAATTCTTGATCAAAAAAATGAAGAAAAAAAATCTTCAATGTTGTCTACACCCTTTTATTGAGGCACCTCCTCTTCAGAATGTTTAATTTCTTCAGATAACTATATTTTCCAGTGATATTTCCTTTTTTGTAATCTCATTCCCTTTTAATTTTGCGTCAGGCATAGTTTGTAGCATTGTTTATCTTTGTGACTTTACGAACGTAATCACCAATTTATTCAGAATTTGATGCAGTATAACAGCATCTGTCTCTAGGGAGCGAGAACAATGCAGTAAATCAGGAGCACTCTTTTCGAGATTCTTCTTTTTCACGTGTATTGAAAACACATTGGTTCCTTTACCAGAAACTAATTCAACCTAGTTCAAAATAACGCTTTTTCTAGAATAAGAAGAACATTTAAATGCTACGTACAAGATACAAAATCAATCGATCAATCAAAAAAAATTTATGTAAAAAGCAATCACAGAGATATATAACTGTTTAACATTAAACATTAAGATAAAATGTTCTAAACATTTTGTTCCAAATTATTTCAAAATTTCGTAATGTTTAAAGTTGGTAGTTTAAAAAAAAAATTCCGGTAGTATATTTTTTATTATACAAATAGTACAAAATCTAACTATTCTAAAACAATTTTTCATTTTAGCTGTATTATAGATATTTTTTTTATGGTTTTCAAAAACTTTTTTTTAATAACTGTTTTTATTTTTGCCGCTTTAGAATTATTTTTATGATTTTTCAAAGAATTTTTATGAAATTCGCTACATTACCAGCTTCGTAATATATATTTGATGTTAGTTTAAGTGAGCTTTTGTCTAAATATTAATGTGAAAATTTCCTGAACCTATGCTTTCTATGTTTTATGCGTTTTTATGTTTTTTTGGATATCCTCGTTCTATACCGGATAAACTTTTCAGGAAAATTTTTGGATAAATTCATATTGTTAAATGTTTGAAAATGCTCCTTTGAAATGGCTCTTTTAAACATTAAGGGTTTAAGAATTTGATCCGCTTAATTCCATTTACCAAAAAACTGGTTAAGACACTGGATTTTTCCTGAAAAAAGTTAAATGTGTCCTGTTGAGCATTTGAGATATAGGAAGATTTTTAGACAAAATTCTGTTTTATGTTCAGAACGTGCTTCTTCAAAAATTCCTATCTACCTTCTTAACGGATTCTCAGTAAGGTTTCAAAAATTTCCACCTACCTTCTTAACGGATTCTTATTATGGTTTCAGAAATTCCTATCTACCTTCTTAACGGATTCTTATTATGGTTTCAGAAATTCCTATCTACCTTTATAACGGATTCTTATTATGAGTTAGAAGAAACATTAAATTGAAAAGAACTACCAAATATATACTGACAACTAAATAAAACATTAGTTTCTGCATGGTTAACCGATGTTTTTCATACGCATCCATAGATATTGAGTATTCTTCTTTAGATATTAATGTAATAAGACTTTTATAGCTTATAGATGAAAATCTTTCTAAGAAAGAAAAACCGTCCTCGATAAATCTTATGATTTGTGTCTGGTGAACCATTTTTATCAGAAGTTCGTTTCTTTGACCATTGCAAATGATGAAGTAGTTCCAGTGTCGATAACCGACTCTTCTTATTCCCCAATGACAATGCATGCGTAAGAATGCCGCTAATTCTTATTGTACCTATAAGAAGGTCTTTTCCAGATAAAGGTGATTTGTCATAAGAAATGATAGAATAGATTGTTTGGTAATAGATGAAGCCTTTCAAACAAAGGTTCATTGAACGTTTAAGCATTTATCTTGAAGTGCTAATAGTTTTTTCATTGTCACGGAAACTATTTTTGCAAGCAAACTATTCGAAATTAGTTTGCTTACAACTTACTACTTAAGATAGTTCTCACGATTTTAAAATAATTAATGTTGCGAATCTGCACGGAAGTGTTTGGCAATAAATAATATAGTTTTGGAAAGACATTAATTTTTATCATTATGAAAAAATCTGAATAAAAAATGTACATCGCTTAAAGATAAGTCGTTTGATTTATTATAGGTTTTAAGATCGTTTGGTATATTCCTGATCTTAAAATAGTTTAGTTCATGTTCACAATCGTTTTTATTTCTAGGTTTGAAATTGTTTGATTGCTACCTAGATAAAAAAAATCGCTTGGGTTACTCCTTGAAATAAAAGCGATTGATTTGTTTCTAGTTTTAAAATGTCCTTTATTTAAAAAGGTTAGTGGAAGAAAAATGTAATAAAATGTTTTTGAAAGAGACAGATTTCGCATGAAAAAAAATCTTATTTTAATTTCATTTGGCTATTTTATATTAGTTCATTTCACCATCCCCCTTTAAGTTTTGAAAACCTCGTTAAATGAAGATATTAAGGGCCAATCTTAAGAGTATTTTTGAAGTGGAAGAGGGTTCTAATAGCATCTGGTCTTAATGCAATGACCGATTACTTCTCATTGTCATTGTATAAACTGTTAAGTTCATTTACTCAAGTTTATTAAAATTTAGCTTAGAACCTTTATCCACTAAGTTCCTTAATTAATAATTATGCAATAGGAATAAACTCATGAGTAATGGTGAAAGCTTAAATCACACACAATTAAGTTAAATTATTGAATATGAAGATATTAAAGGAAAATAAATGAGTGGTCTTCAAGTGGAAGAAAGTTTTAAGTGCTTGGTAATAGAAATTCGACGAGTTCCCATTGTCAACATATATACTTTAAATTTAGTTTACGCCAATTCAATAAAATTTGATGAAGGTTTCAATAATTTTTGTAAACAAACGTTCAATTAGTCCCCATTGCCAACGTATTAACATTAAATTATTTTTACTCGCACTTCCTAAACATCACTTAAAACCTTCAACCATTGAGTTTTTCAATTACAAGTAATCAGATTTTATTCATGTATGAAAGGGGATACATTTATACGTATACATTTATTTCATTTTTATACACAAAAATAAACATGTAATAAATGTACTGCAATTATATTTGACACTGTTTCAAATTAAAATTATTTATAATTATTTAATATTCAACCTTTAAGGTTCTCTAATATTGAACCAAATTAATTATTTAATATTTGGTTCAATATTAAATAATTAATTATTTAATATTGAACCAAAAGTAAGGTTTTCATAACTTAAAAATATGTATTGAGAATTGGAACCAATACTATTTTTCTCCGATTTTTTTCATATTTCACTCTGGCTCTCCTGATTTTTTCAGATAAAGTAAATCGAAATATTTTAGTCGTAAATACTACTTGAGCAAAGTTACTGCAACATTGCCTACTTGAGATACATTGAGAGGTATTTTAAATTTTTTTTAAATGTTTCTTTTAGTAAGGGAAATGCAAACCCATTTTTCAGATGAAAGAAGCTTAAGAGAGAAGCTTAAAAACGTTTATTTCACAATAATTTTCCTTTTACATTTTTAAAGCATATAATGTTCTGATTAATGAGAGAGGTTTTAAATACGTTACACATAAAATAACGAAAACGGTAAAAAAATATTTGTAGAGAGAAGTCGCGGATGCAATAACTGCCATTTCATATTCTGGTTTAAAACTAAAGAGAAGTATTCCGAGGATTAAAAATTCTATTGTCTTCTGAGAGGACTTCAAAATTTCAAGATTTCTGATACGGATATTTATTCTGCCAAATCTCTTTTCTTTATGAATAAACTTTTCATTTGTGGTTGTAAAAAGTATTGCATATATTGAGACAAACGACATTTAAGACAACGTAAATATGTTAGCATTTTTTTTTTGAGCATTGCATTCAAAACAACTTTAAATTCAGTCTTGTGGGAAGAGCAAATATATATATATATATATATATATATATATTGTTTTTTAGTGGTTAATATTGAAAAGTAATACATATATCACAACAATAATGTTTGGAAGATATGATTGACAAAATAAAACCCATCCAGCACACTAATTTGGTCACAGGTAAAAGGAATGTGCTCAGGATATCGCGTTCTCTTGTCTCTTGAGTGATCTTCAAAAACACAAATTTTGGGATCTGTCTGCTTCTTTAGCCTATTCTAATGGAAAAGCGGTGTGTGCTAAACGATTTATGAAATCACTTAGCTCATTGAGGCAAGGCATATACTTTAGTCAAGAAGCCTGAGCCGTTAATTTTATGGTCAGCTGAACTGAACTTCGACTTCCAGCATGGACGACAATACTTCCCCCATTCCTTTAAATTAAGACGAGTTTTCATTCTCCTTCACTCCTCAATTGGTAACCCCGAATTTCTCTCTTATTCTCGACCAACTCCCTTATTCTCGCATAAACAGCAACACCGCAGTTCTGCCCATAACAAAAAAACAAAAAAAAAAATCCAATTTTTACATCTCTCACGCTAGAGGGCGCAATTATATCAAATAATTAAGGTTCACTTCACACAGAATAAAAAACATTTCTACCGCTATTTAAACCATTTTTCAAGTAACTGAACTGCAGTATAAAATACAAGACCTAATCAACATTCCCTTCGCTTAGCAGTTGATGTGCTGATGTGAACGCCATATGAAGCCACTTAGTTCCTTGAAGCAGGGTTTTAGTCCAACTTAAGCAAATAAGACTAAGCTGTTAATTTTATAACCAGATGAACAAGTGCTGGATTCCTAGTCTGGAAATCACAATTCCTTTATCGCTCCAATATAAAAGGAGTTTCCCTTCACCTACATTGCTCAGATGTTATATATATGTATATATACACACTACGCAATACTATATATATAGATATATATATATATATATATTCACGCAAAACACTCTACATGGGATGAGGTTTAAGACATAAATAAACTTGTTTTTCTAAAGCCTTTCAAGAACAAAGTTAGAAATTTAATTCCGCTGGAAATAAAGACACGGAAGTAAAAAAGAAATATATGCAAGCATTGCTTCAAAATAAATTTGAGATCCCTTTATTTCACAATATTAAGAAAAAAATGAAAGCAATACTTTCTGAGAAAATGATAAAAACTTTATCTAATACCCGAACAGAATTTAACTCAGTTCTCAAGATATATAGTCGTAACATTCATCACTTTTATGAGATTCGACAGAAGATTGTAAAAATAAAATAAATGTTTTTAAAAAAAAAATCTGGAGAAAAATGTTTGGAAGACAGGATTGGTGGACTAAAACCCACCCATTCTTCAATTCTGGTCTAAGTGGAATGGGAGGTATCGAGGCAGAAAATTGAAAATGATTCTTCTGCAACGGCGTTCACAGTAAACATGTCGCCGAGTAGATACGATAAGAAAAGTAGCAAGAACAAAGAAGAAGAAGAAAAAGACAACGAAAAGAAGTAGAAATGCACTAAAAACAAAGGAAAACACCGAAAAGTTGTTCTTTTCTTCTTGTTACAGCCAGCAAAGTAATCATTCCAAAATAAAAGGGCTATTCTCTTCGTATTTGCCCTCACTCTCTCGAAAGTCACTTCGTTTGGAGGAAGATAAACCCAAATCCCCCTTTTTACTTTAAAAGCCAATAAAAAATAATCAATAGCAAGATTTCTAGGGGATGAGGAATGGGAATTGGAGTCTTACCTATCAACAGAAAGTCGCCCTGAAGAAACAAAACTAACGTCAAACAATGAAAAAGTAAAAGAGTAGGAAAAAAAAGATGTTTTATTGTAGCCTTCTTCCTAGATACAACTGGGGCTAATCAGAACTCTATTCTTTTCTCGGATTTTTTTTTATCGATCACACATAGAAAAACTATATGTGTGTTGAATATAGATATATATACACCGAATGGTAGTTCGCTCCAAGCATCAGGATCGATTAAGAAAGTTCTTCATCATCGATAGTACATTGTTAGAAATAGTGGATAGTCGATAAACAATGCAAAAAGTAATAAAAGAAATGGAAGTACCTATCCAAGTCTCCATTCTGTTGTGCCTGATATGACCATAATGATTTTTAGTCTCATTTCACTTATAAATGGATTGCAGACTTATTCCAGATCTTTTACTCCTCTGTCGATTTCTTTTCCCTGTGATATTGTTCGATAAGTTTATGGCATCTTATTTGGAAGAAATACAATATGAAAATCTACTGAGAAAAATTACTTTTGTATTATCGGGCTAGACCAAAGAATTTTCTTAGAAATCTAATATAAAATAATTATTAGAAAACTTAACAGAAATGGTTTTTTGTAGTTTTCTGAATTTATTTATTTTACTTTATGTATTTTATCACTAACTTTAAATAAAATCTTCATACATATATAAATTTAGTTTACTCCCAATATCAGGATCGATTAAACAAGGTCTTCATCATCGATATTACTTTTTCAGGAATAGAAGATAGTCGATATACAATGAAAAAAGTAAGAAAAGAAGTAGGAGTAGCTATCCAAGTCTCCTTTCAATTGGGCCTGATATGACCAAAATGACATTTAGTCTGATTTCACTTATAAGCAAATTGCAGACTTATTCCAAATCTTTTACTCCGCTTATTTCTTTTCCCATTGATATTGTTTGATACGCTTATGTCATCTTATTTGGAAGAAATAAACTATGAAAATCCACTTTATAAGAATTACTTTAGTATTAGCCGAACTTAAGCAAGAACAAAAATCTTGCAAATCTAAAATAAAACAATGAAAAGTAAACTTAATAGAAATAATTTTTTGTATATTTCTGAATTTATTTATGTATTTTATCACCAACTTTAAATAAAATCTTCATACATATATAAAGTTAGTTTGCTCCCAGTATCAGGATCAATTAAACAGGGTCTTCATCTATATTACTTTTTCAGGAATAGTAGATAGTCGATAAACAATGCAAAAAGTAATAAAAGAAGTGGGAGTAGCTATCCAAGTCTCCATTCTATTGTGCCTGATATGACCATAATGACATTTAGTCTCATTTCATTTATAAACGAATTGCAGACTTATTCCAAATCTTTTACTCCGCTGATTTCTTTTCCTATTGATATTGTTCGATACGCTTATGTAATCTTATTTGGAAAAAATAAAGTATGAAAATCCACTTTATAAGAATTACTTTAGTATTAGCCGTACTAAAGCTAGAAAAAAATCTTACAAGTCTAAAATAAAACAATGAAAAGTAAACTTAACAGAAATAGTTTTCTTTTGTAGTTTTCAGAACATATTTAATTTATTTTGTCAGTAACATCCTAGAAAAACAACATACAAATGTAGTTCGCTCCCCGTACCAGGATTGATTAAGAAAGATCACCTTTAGTACATTGTTAGGAATAGTGGATACTCAATAAACAATGCAAAATGTAATGAAATAAATCGAAGTATCTATCCAAATTTACATTCTGTTGTGTCTGAGATGACCATAATTAGTGTCATTTCTCATATAAACTGATTGCAGACTTGTTCCAGATGTATTGCCCCGACGATTTCTTCCATATATTTATGACATCTTTTTTGGAGAAAAAAAAATCTGAAAATCAACTGAAAGGAATTACTTTTGTAACAATATTTTGTAGACAGTTTTCTTATAAATCTAATGGGAAATAATAAGTTAAACCTACGGGAAAAAGTATTTAGTTCTCGTACTAAGTCATATAACACTAGGACCAACCATATTTCATCATACGCATAACACGCACACACACACGGACACGCACACGCACACACACACACACACACACACGAGCCATTACATTATGACCACCCTGCTAATAACATGTAGGACCACCTTTAGCCGTCAAAACTGCTAGCACCCGCCGTGGCATTGATTCCACAAGGTGCTGATAGGTAGAGTGAGGTATCTGGTACCAAGCGCTCACCAACTGGTCCTGCAATTCCCTCACATTGCGAGGGGGTAGCGTGGCAGCACGAATTTGGTTTTCCAAGTAGGACCACAAATGCTCTATTTGATTAAGGTCAGGTGAATTTGGAGGCGAAGACATGATTTGAAAGTCACTGGAATGTTCCTCGACGATTCGAACCTTATGAAATGGTGCATTATCCTGTTGGTAAACCCCATCCCCCGCAGGAAAAACTGTTGCCATGAATGGGTGAACCTGGTTTGCAACTATGTTCAAGTAGCTTGTAGACGTAAGGGATTGTTCTATAAGGATTATGGGTCCTAATGTGCCCCATGAAAACAATTTTCCTGGGTGAGAAACCATGAAAACCTGGGCGAGCCCATTGTTATAAATGGAGGGTGATCATAATGCAATGGCTCTTCTACGTATATATATCGTGTACATCTGATCATTTACGCAAAAAAAAGGCTTGTAAGACTTTAATCTTGGCATCAAATTCGTTAAGGAAAGTTTTTCCTCATCAAGGTTGCTTTGTAAAGACAGTTGATAAAAAATGCGAAAATTAATAAAAATATGGCGAAGAAGCTGTTTAAATCTTTATTTTGTTTTGCTTGGGGTGACTATTATGATTTAATAAATATCGTTATGCTTACAATGCGAAAAACAGCTTAAACCAATGAAACTCATTTAAAATTGTCATTTTTTATTTAAAGTGACTTCCAATTAAATTGCAAAAATAAAGAACAGGTAGGAAAACATTTTTTTTTATAAAATTGAATTTTAATTGTAATTTGAATACGTTTAAAAAAAAAGAAAACAGGCATCATTAATACGCTGTAAATTATTATAAAAATGTCTATGTATTTCGTTAAGATTCTATACAATATTCTAAATTTTACTCCTAGTTATTTATTTCCTCCTTTTTGTCCATTACCATTTTCGTTTCTTTTTTGTTCTTGCGTCAGACTAAGTTAACTAATCTCTTTTATTTTTTAATGTCGTTTAAATTTACACTGTATATCCATGACTCTTGCGCCATTAAAAAACATTTGAAATTTTGTTTGTTAATAACTCAATCGGTTTAAACTACTTTTTTTGCCCGCACAAAATGTACAATCCCTATAATAAACTTTAAAACCCATTTTGAATTTTAAACAAAAAAAAACATTTGCACTTTAACCATCAGAAGAAAAAATAAATTTCCGCATAAAAGCTTTTAATTAATTGCATTTTAGTAGTTAACTGGAAAAACTAATAATCAACGTATTTAAGTACAAGTGAAAAAGATGTTTCGGAAACTACATACATTTTTGAAGTAGTTAATTAGATAACTCATTTGCTAATTAAAGCCCTTTACAACAATGCTTAAAACAAAGATTTATTGTAAAAAGTTTTGTTTTAATAGGCATAAAAACAAAAGTATCGGCTGATTATAGCAAGAAGAAAATATAAAAGGGTAATTTAACTCTTTTAGCTTACTGCAGATTTTAATTCAAAAACTGATTGTGTTATCAAGAGAATAAGTTGGAGCAACTTTTATGACGCTCAAATAAATTTTGTCAAGTCAGTTTAATTTCACTGTCCCTCATTAAAATCCTCTCCATTTTTTCTGTGGTTGTAAAACCTCGCGATAATTAGTGAAGCAAGAATTTATTTTAAACGAACTAATTAAGGTAAGTAAGACGATATTTTTACTCGAACGGTTTTGAATTTCTGTTACGAGGTGATATTCAATAATAAGCTGATTCTTTGGTATTATGCTTCAATTCAAAATACTTATGTTCCTAATTTAATTTTTTGGAGAGGATTTCAATTTCACTGATTAAAAAGAAGTCTTTATTCAATAAAAATTTTGCAAAGGTTTTGAAACACAATGCAATTAATAATTGTTCTAACAATGAGCCATTTAATAAAAAAAATTGTATGTGAATATGTCTTAGATTTTAAGTGTAAATGTTGATTTGAAACGCTGAGAAAATAAATGATTTTGATTCAAATCTTAAAAACCAATCGAATTTATTCTATCAGTAATAATTTTTTTCAATTCAGATAACTTATTTGTATGTTTAATTCTTTCGAGCATGTTTAAAATCTCTGATTGACTGATTCAAAATTGCTAATTTTGAAAGACAACGTAATAAATAATTGCTTTGAAAATAAGCCATTTACCGAGCAAAAAACTTTGTCTGTAAATACCCGTTATATTTTAAGAGTAAGTATTAATTCATATGGTTGAGTAAATTTATTAATTTGAATTAAATCCTTTGATTATATATATTTTGTTTTATCGATTGTAAATTTTGTAGTTTAGAAATACTAATGTTTTGAGAGGCTTTAATTTTTTCTGATTTCACTATTCTGATTCACTAGATGCCTATTCAATAAATATTTCGTAAAGGTTTTGAAGCACAATGCAATTAATTATTGTTCTAACAATGAGCCATTTAATGCACGCATAAAAATTTTTTTATGTGAATATGTCTAAGATTTTAAGTGTAAATGTTGATTCGAAACGCTGAGAAAATAAATGGTTTTGATTCAAATCTTAAAAACCAATAGAATTTATTCGATCAGTATTAAATTTCTTCAATTCAGATAATTTATCTGCATATTTGATTTTTTCTGCTTTGTTTAAAATCACTGATTGAAAATTGCTAATTTTAGAAGACAACGTAATAAATAATTGCTTTGATAAGCCATTTGCCAAACAAAAACTTTGTAAATATCTGTTATATTTTAAGAGAAGGTATTGACTCATTTGGCTGAATAAGTTTATTGATGTGAATTAGATCTTTCGAATCTACAGGTTTTGTTCTTCTATCAGTTCTAAGCTATTTGATACGAAATACTATTTTAAATATTATTCAACTATACTGATTAAAAATGTATTTCTTTAATCGAAATTTTGTAAAGTTTTTTTAATATTATTTAATGAATTGTTGTTTTATCAATAGTATTATAAAAATTTAGTTAACGAGTATGTGTTATGTTTTATGAGTAAGTATTGATTTGTATGAGTGAGTGAATAAACTAATTCGAATTAACTCCTTCGAATAAAGTGATTTTGTTAGTTTAAAAATGAATAAGCATTTGGTACTTTTTTCGAGAGGCATTCTATTTGGTTGATTAAAAAAAAGTTTTCAATCAATAAAAATTTGGAATATGTTTTTTAACACTATGAAATAGAGAATGACTTTTCCAAAGAGCCATTTACCGAAAAAACGAACTAGTCAGCAAATAGTTGTTATATTGTATGTGAAAATTCGTATGAGTGTGAAAATTAACTTGATTTAAATATTGTGAATCAATAAGTTTAACTTAAAAATTCTAAACCAGTGCAAAAATAATTAATAAAATCAACGAGTTTTGAATAAGTTATTTAATAATAGAAAAATAATAATTAAATTTACAAAAATAGTTTCGAATAAGTTATTTTAAAATATTTTTATTATTCGAATGATTAGCTTATTTCTTAGTTTAGTATCATTTACCAAATAAATATTTAGTTAACGAGTATGTGTTATATTTTAAGGGTAAGTGTTGATTTGTATGGGTCAGTAAATAAACTATTATATTGTGCTATATTGTAAGTGCAAGTATCAATTCGTATGAGTGAGAAAATTAACTTGATTTAAATCTTTTGAATCAATAAGTTCAACTTAAAAATCAATCTAAACAATTCTAAATCAGTGCAAAAATAATTATTAGAATCAACGAGTTTCGAATAATTTATTTAATAATAAGAAAATAATAATTAAATTAATAAAAATAGTTTCGAATAAGCTACTTAAAATATTTTTATTATACAAATTATTAGTTTATTTCTTGGCTTATTATTGTTTACCGAATAAATATTTAGTTAACGAGTATGTGTTATATTTTAAGGCCTATAACTAATCTGTATGGGTGAGTAAATAAAGTGTTATGTTTTAAGCGTTATATTGTGAGTGCAAGAATCAATTCGTATGAGTGAGAAAATTGATTTAAATATTGTGAATCAATAAGTTCAACTTAAAAATTCGAAAACAGTGCAAAAATAATTATTAGAATCAATGACGTTTCGAATAAGTTATTTAAAATATCTTTATTATACAGATAATTAGATTATTGTGAATAACTTATTCATTCTTTAACTTTAAACTAATTACTTTTATCTATAAAATAAGTCTATTATATTATATATAAGAAAATGGTATCAATGATAGCCATAAATTGTATCTTTTAACAATTTATAGTATATATCAAACATTAAGATTAATTACTGTCATACTTCTCAAAAAGCTTAAAAAATTAACCATTTATGAGAATGGCCTGAAAATTGACCAGAGTTCAATACGAAGCAGTTCAATATTTTTGATATAGATGGCGCTTAGTCATAAAATGGTTTCGGCTATTAATGACATTCAAATTCGAACAAATGAAAGGAAATTACATGGAAAATAGCTTTCAACAGTTGAGACTGTTATTCTAAGATGTCGTTTTCTGGAAAAATTGGGAAAAAGCATGTCACTGCAACGTATTCCAAGTCTACCAGTGGGGACATAATAAAAGCTCGTGCATTGCGTGCCTTAGATTTTTTAATTTAAATAAATTTTCTGTAAGCCAACTGAAAAAAGATCTCCTTTTAGATGCTCTCAGAGCCAGAGATCACGCAGCGCCGGATTACCCACTAGGCCATGGCCTGGGGCCCCCAATGATTAGGGGTCCTCTTAAAATGGATTTTTTGAAAATAAATTTTAAAAAAATTAAGAGAAACACTGATTTAAAAAAAAATCGATTTCAAATATATATGTTATGATTATTTTTTAGTTCTAATTTAACAAAATAAAGTACAATTTATTATTAGTTACTTTTATTTTAAATATGCCTTCTTAAATGAAAAGATATATAAATACTTTTATATTTGAATAAATAAAAAATATACGAGAAAAAAAATTTAATCTAAGGGCCCCAAATATTTGAAAGGCCTATTAGGGCCCCGCGTGCGCTTAATCCGGCACTGGGATCACGTGATTTAAATCAAGTCATCTTGATTGTCACACTGCTAAATAATTGTCGATTCATAAACTCTATTGCCAAAATGCTTCTCAATTTTTTTCCTCTCAATACTATAGTACTCATGCGCAACTGTATCTCATTGTGTCGGTGTAATAAGCCTAATGCCATCTGCAGTTTAAATTTTTAACTATTTTTCTTCAAGCTATATTTTTCTCTTTTTGTCATGAGTGTATACGTCCGCAACATCTCAGATCATTCTGGCAAATGACAATTTTCATACAGCTTTCTGAATATCAGACTTCACGTGTTTTATAAATTAATTATAAATAAATATTCGCAGTAATCATAAAAAGCAAACAAAGCAATTATAGTATTATAATAACTTTATGCAGCTTTTTATTAGATGGACCGGAAAGTACTGTCATTTCGACACTTTCGTTAGTCTTAAAAACCAATTCATTTTTTTTCCATCCCTTATCGATCCGGCATCGAAAGGTTGTTGGTAACGAGGGTGAATACATTATTGATTAAAAATAAAATCTTGATAACAAATATCAAATACACCGAACCCACATTAGTCTTCGGTCCACCTAATATTTTACTAAAATATTTGCACAGTTTTTATTCAATAAATTGCTTAGTCCTCTCAAAGATTATATAAGATATTTACACATCGATAATCTATTAGTTTTATGAAATCAATATATAATACTTTATAGTTGTATCATTACACATTTTCTATAAAAATATAAATGTTTTATTGAGGTTACTTCTTCTTTCCTCATAAAATCAAGAACAATGTTTTATGATACAAAAATATACGTACGTATCCTGAGAGTTTAATGCATACAAGCACTGCACGAAATGTACATAAAAAGGAATTCTTACTTATCAATTCTTATTGAGTTGGTTTGCTTTTAGCTGGTAATAAAATATTCCTGAATAAGAAATATGAGTTGTTTTTCTAAGCCAAATGATCTTTTGATATTTTTATGCGTCTGTTTGATAGTGGAGAGACAATGTATCTAAGCAAAGGGAAAACTGGCACCAGACCTTCGGAGCCAAAGTTTTCATTCGTGAAAAAGGACTAATAAAAGAAGCACATAAATAGATCTAATATCATTATGTAATTAGATATTGTTATGCTTTTAAGGCTGGTTTTAGAAGTTTCAGTTAGCATCAAAAATAACGTTTTGAAGAGAATAATACGCAATTTTTAAACTGTTGTCAGTTTGTAATAGTTATTCATGACTGAGGATTAATTTTCCCTAACTTTAACCAGCGCCCTCTGTGGCAATTATAAAATGGCGTGAGGGGAGTTTTATATTTTTAGACTATGCCAACATTTATCTACCAAAAGGTACCTCGTGACAGAATCAAGTTAACATGTCTTATATACTAGTAATTTGGTATTTAATATATGTAGTGGTAGTTACGCCACATTACTCCCCTTCCAGAATTTTATCTGTGATAGAATTCGATGAACACACTCCACTAGTTGATTCGTGGTGTTTTTTTTTTCTTTATTTTTAAATAATTTTTGCTCATTATTTTCTTTCCTTCACCTTTTTTATTTTGTTTATAGAATTTTGCTCATTTTTTTAAAAAAATTTTTTATTTATAGTATTTCGTTCATTTTTTTTTCTTCTCAATGTTGCTTGTTAACTGGGAGACTTCATTTACTCACCGGATTTTTTTCTCTCTTTATTTGAGCAATATATTTCTAAGCAAATCAACTGTTTTTTATTGTGAACCATCCATCATTATTTACAAGTTCAAATCATGTCCGCGGGTCACCAATGAATGGAATTTTATATTTTTAGACTATGTCAACCTTCATCTACCAAAAGGTACCTAGTGTATACTAGTGATTTGGTATTTGATATATGTAGTGGTAGTTACATCACAGGAGCAAAATGTCAATATGAAGAAAAAAAATTCCGAGTTTTATGCAAATGAAAAGTGTTTGTGATCTAATTTTATGATATCTGTTACTTCAACGGCTTATTGTCTGGATTCAGGAAATTTCTAAAATAGCAAAAATTATTAATTGATTTTAACTACTTTCATCCAGGTGGGAAAATATCTTCAAACTGGCAATTTTTCAATTAAATTTAACTATTTTTTTAAAAAAAATATTTAATCTATACGTTTTTTTAAGACCAGAAAATTCATTGCTTGAAGATAGCCTTATTCAGTGGTGCAGGGCCTATTACTCATGGAACAGACACTGGCCCAAGAATGATTTTTAATAAACTAATATTTTACCATAGAAAGTGAAACTGGCACATGAAATTATTAAAATGCTTTAATATAAACATTTAACGTCAGATTTGAGGAAAAAAAATTTTTCTAAGTGATACGTTGGCTAATTGATTTCTATTGTAGAAAATCTTGAGAAAGAATTTTTTAAGACATAGACTTTAAACTTCAAAATTTATTTTCCTCAAAAGCTTTTAAAAATCAGCCCATATTACCTGTAAGAAAGTTGAGTACCAATTCATGATGGTTGCTTGGAGGTTATGATCAGAGTTGAATTAATTCGTTTTTGCTTTGTCTTGTTATAGTTCTAGAAGCAGTTAGATTTGCTTTGTTTGGTAAAAGCGCAAACGTTATGTTTTGCCTTCCAAGAATAGAAGCAATTTTAGTTAATTTTCCTATAAGAATACGAAAAAAGTATTTATTTTGTTTATTTATTAAAAATACTGAACACTGTAAAAATTTATATATTTTTTTTTCGAAAAAGAAGCATACAAGTCTATCAATAAACCTTTTATGCTGACGCTTGCTAATTAATAATTCAACTGTTGCTGTGTAAGAATTATTTGAATATTTACGAATTATACGTAATACTGCCTTATCCAAAACAAAATTAAGTCTTTGTCTCATTCTGTTAAATAATATTAATTGCTCCTTTTTATAATGAAATCTTAAAATAAATTTAATTTGCAAGTTTATGCTAAAGTATCTTTTTTATTTGTTATGGCATAAATTGATTGCTTTCCAATAATTTTCTTAACTAAAGTAAAATAAGCTAATTAAAATTTCAAAACTTAAATTTCCACTGTATCTTTTTTCCGAAGCTACGAAGTTTTGGTAAATTAATTATCCTTTGTGGAATAATAAACCACTGAAAATTGTCCTGTTCCAAACTAACTATCCACTGTAAAATGCTAAATCTCTGTAAAAAAAATTCGTTTTTATGAAATAGAAATATTCAATGAGTAAAAGACAAATATACAATATTCGATCAATAAATAATATAGAAATATACATCTATGTAATCATTTTTTTATTTTGTTTTATTAAAATTTTAAATGATGCTACCTATAACAAAGCCTAATCAAACTAAAATTAAGTTGTTGTCAATTTCTTTCAAAAATTTCCAGCTCGTTCTTTTTACAATATAATTTTAAAATGAATTTAAATTGCAAGTTTATGCTAAAATATCCTTATTTGCAATAACATAAATTAATTGCCTTCCAAAATTTTTCCAAACCAAAGTGAAAGAAGCTAATTTACAATCTGGCCCTGACTGAAATTTTTCTTCATTAATAACAAGTACTCATTTTCAAAACTTAATTTTCTACTGTTACTTTTTTCTCCGAAGCCAGGAAGTTAAGACAAATTAATTATCCACCCTTAAAAGAGTCTTTGGGTTTTTTAATATTCATCTTAATAAACCATGAGTAAAATTAATGAACTGAAAATCATTTTTAAGAACTAATTAAATAAAGGTCTTCATATCTGATTGAAGGCTTTTTAAACAGGCAATAAGTCATAAAATCAACATGATTAGTTTCTTGTAGAAGTTATTGTAAATATTTGTCTTATAAAATCGCAACCTTGTTTACTTCGCAGAAAATAACTGTTCGGTATTTTTATATTTTAGTTGTACTTTATTTTCGTTTCTTAAGTATAACTTTTAATAATTCATAAAAGTATTATTACGACAAAAAGTCTCATTAACTTTGACTTTGATTCAAAACATTTTCCAAGACTTTGTGAAACAGACTCATTAGCTATGATTTATTAATCAATTTAATATTTATGTAACGAGTAACAAAGGATTTTAATTAATTTCAAAATATATCATTTGTTTTAAGAAGAAGAAAAATGGGAAATTACATTTTTAATAACATTTTGAAATAGATTGATTATATTTTTCTAATTCGCAAGCAATCTAGTAATTTGAAAGATATGTAAAACATCAAATTAAATATCAATTTTTTATAGAAATAACTGCATGCTATTTATTAATAAAATATTTGGTTTATATTCAGAGTATAAATATTTAATGGGCATAACACTAAGTAATGCTAATTGAATATCAAACCATGAGCTGAAAATATCATTACCCATTGTTAAATGTCTGTTCTTGCGTATTTGGACCCATACGAAACCGTACTTTAGTCCATTTAAATTAGCTTCTGTTTTCTAATCTTTCTTGTAGAAATTGTATTTGGCAAAAAAATAGATGTTCAATAAAAATTTTATAATTTGGCGATTAACTTGCCAGGTACGTACTAACAACTTTTAAATTATAAACTGTTTTGTTTAAAGATATTTTTTTATCACGTCCATGGACAATTAAATGGCCTCGTGTGCCATCAAAACTGCATCCGCAAGCTCCAATACATCATTAATGTAGAGCATTGTTTCTCAACGGTGGCGATACTGCCCCCCTGGGGGCGTTGGGAGTATGCTGAGGGGCGGTGAACTTGCTTTGGGCGGAAGGGGGGCATTGGGTATGTTTTGGGTGGTAAGGGGGCGATGAGCATGTTTTGTCAATCAAATTTAATTTTAAAACTTACAAAAAAATTATTAAATTAAATTTATTTAGTAAATAAAATTAATCTAAAATTAATAATTACAAAAAGATTAAGTTAATAAAATTAATTAATATTATAATTATAATATGCACCTTTTGTACCATCAATGAAACGAACTTATACGACACCTATTCTTCGAACCAACACAGCACAGCGCATTAGTCAGTAGTTTTTGCCTCTGATTTATTCAAGCTATTTCGCGAATGGCTCTGACTCATTCAAGCCATTTGGCGGAAATCGAAGTGCATGAGCTTTCGGTATGAATGTTTGATTTGACCCGTGTTTTTTATGATGATTTTCGTTACCTTCTTTACAGTTTTTTCCCCAGTCTCGATTCGATCTCATTATTTATTTTGCCAGGTATGTGCGCGAAATAGTACTTTACTATAAATTATCTATTAATTTGGAGAAATAGTTGATTTTCTTTCATCGTTTGTATTTTGCTGCCACCAACAATGTCGGTAAGCAAAACGAAGTGTCATCAATACCGTGTCACGTACTTGAATTCTGTATTTGTTCAATCGCTGTTGAACTCTCAACTGCCCATGTGTTTTCTTTGTAATAAAGTTTTATCTAATGAGACAAGGAAAACTTTCCGCTAACAGGAGCATTTGCAAAAAAACTCATACTCACAAACAAAATAAAGATATATAATTTTTTGTGTACATCTAAGACAAGTTTCTGAAGGCACCTTCAGTCTCAGGGTTACTAGCAACATCATCACATAAATGCGACGACGGTTTGATAGCTTCTTATAATATATAAAAATTTGTTGCCAATTCTGAGAAAGCTCATACCATCGACGCTGAGTTGATACTGACGGTTGTCAAGGAAGTTTTAGAAACAGTTGTACACCATCCAGCCACATCCAATGTAATCAAAAATATCCCATTAAGCAACGATACAGTGCTGGGACGAAATGGTGAGATTGCTGAAGACGTTGAAGTTTCTTTATGCAAACTTTTGATATTCAACGAATTTTCCCTTCAAGTTGATGAATCAACCTTGCCAAGCAATGTAGGCTTTACTGTAGGCGTAGGTCTGGTTTGTAAAGGTAGAAAAAAATATACAAGAGATGCTTTTTGCAAGAAGCTTGATTGTAGATACCAAAGGTAAATCTATTTTTAATACTGTCCCAGATTATTTTACAGAGAAAAACATTCCTATTGCGAATATTACGTCGATTGCCTTTGATGGAGCTCCTGCAATGGTGGGTCGACATCGTGGGTTTATCGCCCTTTTGAAAAGGGAAATACAGATATTTTAGCTGTTCACTGCGTGAATCACAGGCAGCATTTAGTAGGAAAAAATTTCAGCGACCGATTGCATCAGTTATTGCAATATGTCATATTTGCTGTGTACGAAATTCACAGTAATGCTCTCAACGATTGAAGAATTCAATCACTTACTACTACACTCCGAGATTCTCTGAATATCCAAAGGCGCCCGTCTCAATAGGTGTTGTAATCTTTTCGACTCTGTGCTTGAGTTCCTCTAAAAAAGAGATGTAGCTCTGAGAGACAGATTGCTAGAATTCAAGAAAGACTTTGGTGGATTTATTTGTAAAATTTAATGGCATTAATTTACTACTTCAAGGCAACGAGCTCAATTTGATCCCTACATAATCAGTCATTTCTGCCTTTCTGAAAAAACTCATTTTGTGGAAGCAGAATTTTGGTTGGAATGAGTTCAGCCAAGCAGATGAAACTCGCTCTGATGATACACAAGAATATTGTCAACAACTTGACTCTTTGCACGAAGATTTTTCTGACCGTTTTAAAGCTGTTTTGTTCCCTGGAAGTCTCTTAATGGTTTACGAACTTTTTTGTGAATATTGAAACAGCAGAGGTTCAGATTTATGAGGTATTAGTCGAACTTTCAACAAATTAAAATTTGAAGTGGTGATCGTCTCAGAGAATTTTGGCTTCAAGGTAACATCAGTCGCCTCTACCCTGGAGTGCGGACTATCATTAAAAAAAATTTAAATACCTTCCCTTCCTCCTACCTTGTCGAACTTGGATTCAGTGCTGTTACGGAAAAAAAGAGAAATCAACTCGAAATTGTGCAACAAGGGGACTTGCGTCTTCACCTCACTAAAAAAATTTAACCGAACGTTAAGAGACTAATGTTTTGTTGATACTACTTTTTAGTGTAAGAAAAATATTTTGAGTGTTTTTTTTAATTATCTAGATAAGAATAAATTATTCTTTTTAAGCATAGATTTCTTTGTTGTATTTTTTTCATTACCGTATTTATTTTAATTAATGCAAATAGACTGCGAATACTTGCCGTTAGAAAAGTATTGATAAATGTGCGCATTATTTTTTTTAAAAACCAAACAAATTTAACTCTTAAAAAATTGCTTAATGTTGTCTCTTATAATTTAGCACACCTCGCTCCATCACCAAGCTCTAAATAACTGGATTTTCACAAAGGGGGGCGTTGTTGTGTTTTTTTGCTCCTTAAGGGGGCGGCAACGTTGAAAAGGTTGAGAATCTATGCTGTAGAGGATCTCACGAAGTTTTGAAGCCAGTGGCACCATACCCAGTTGTGAAACATATGGGGTAAGGGCTGGGCACTCAAGAATGTGATCCCGGGTAAGTTGGACATCGGTGCAGTTCTTGCAGGGAATATAAGTTCTTATTTTGTCGGGAAGAATTTTCATCCCTTTAAAGTGGTTTGTTCTTAGTCTTGTAATTGTCTATGTTAAGATTCTGGAACAATCAAAGTCAGTAATGAGGGGTTTCCTGAAGGAATGGGGCAGAAGTCTGCGTCTTGCAACTGCATTTGCGTCTGCAAGCGTGATGGTGGTGCAAGGTTCGTCGGCACCTCTGCCTTCCTTAGTTTAAAGATATAGTGCAATAAAATAAATTGTTGTAACAGTGAGGGAGATGAAACACATTATGAGGATTGAAAATTACTTTGGAACCTAAAATATGTATAAAAAAATGCGAAAAATTAAATGTTTTATTTTTAATGCATTAAATTAAAATTTATAAATAAATCAAGTTTAATAAATTATAATATTAAGTGATTTTTTTATCTCTTATATGAATTTACTTCATCTACTTTCTACATTTCCAAGTCACAATTTATTGAAAAATAGTTTTCGAAATTTTTTAATACCATATTCGACGCAAGCTGGGTCGAAATAAAATTTTGAATCCAAATTTCGATTCAAATTATGACCCTATTGAATTGATTAATTTTACTTATTACGTATTTCGCCATATCTCGAGAATTTTATAAGAGAATTGACAAATTTTTCCACACAATTAGAAAATTCGTTGACCCAAAAATCCATGCAAAAGATAAATTTCAGTGCATTTTTATAATTTTTATTATTTTATTTAAAAATGGTGGAAAACATTTTCAATCATAAGATATACAATTTTAACATCATTTCTAATCTAATTTTTCTTTTAAATCTAATTTAATATGACAAAATGCAAAATTTGAGCCAAACTGGCTGAATAGTTCCTGAGAAATCGAATTCTAAAAAAGTCGAATATTTAAAAGTCGGTTTCTCAGAAAATATTCGATCAGTTTTGCATAAATTTTACATTTTTGACATGTGAAATTTGATATTTTAAAATATTACAAAAAATTATATACCTTACAATTCAAATTTTTTGCGATTGTTTTTAAATAAAATATTAAAAAAAATAATAAATATTTACTAAAATTTATTTTTTCGCATTGAATTATCTTTGGATAATCAAATTAAAAGTGTGCAAAGAATTTTCAAATTTCTAAAAAAATTCTTGAGATATGGCGAAACATGAAGAAACTAAAATTAACATTGAGGGTCTGCTCTTCTGACCAAACTATTAGGACCATATTTCCCAGATTTCAGCTACGCCTATATTTTTAAATCAAGCCTATACTAACCTTTTACGCCTATATTTATTTTAATCTGAATCCATCAAAAAAAAGCTATGTTGATTTAAAAAAAAAGAATTTTTATGTCTGATTTCTTAACTTAAAATATCGTCTGCACTAATTAATTCACATATTCTAGGTCACCTCCTCGAATCAGTAATATAGAGTACTTGAACGTGAAGATACTATAATTAGTTCAAAAATTATTCCAGGTGATATATTTTTTTAAAACATACTGCATATTAAATTTCGTTTGATGTTGACATATATATATATATATATATATATATATATATATATATATATATATATATATATATATATATATATATATATATATATCTTCGTTCTTTCACAAAGAGCCATAAAACGTCAAAATGCCAATTAAAAGATTATTTTTTAAAATTAATGGGTAATAGTTTTTAAAAAAATACACATTAAGAAAATCCCAAAAATGCCCTATCGTCAGAATGACGTCATCTTTGGAACATATCAATATCTCTAAATTTTCCTCTTTTACTGACGTTTGATTAATTTCTTGCAACCAATTCCCTTTTCAGAATCCCCGTTTAAATAGCAGGAGGATTTAAAAATGCATGGCCTTTTTATAATTTCAAGGCTAGATAATTCTGTGCCAATCCCAACATTCCTGCCATGGAAACCCAACATTGTAATCCATGCTAAAATCCAGCGTAAGCTGGTAAACAAACTTAAATATAAATTAATAAGATGCCTATTTATTTGAATTAGCCAAAGTCTCTTGAATTATCTAGCATTTGAAGGCATATTATTATTTTTATATATATCTCGTTTCAACAATGCTCAAAAAATATATTGTATTCAGCTGGGTTTAATTAAGTCACAACTATCGATCTAGCGTTTCCAACTTAAAATAAAATTTTCGTTTCGAACTTAAAGAAGAACTATTTGATTAAATACCTGTTTCTTATTCTTGCACACCCTTTACTAGAAAAAATACTGGGGGAAAATATTTAAATAATAAGTAATCAGACATAAACTCCTGAAAAACTTTCTCCCAAGCAAACTTTAATAAGAGAAGAAGTGCAATTTATATCATACGTTATATGACAGGTGGTTATATGAAGTCCGATATTAATATGCGGTAAATATTTTTCCAGAGCATGTCTGGGAGAATAAAACACGGAATTCCCATTTTTATATTATTTTTTTTTTCTCCAGAAGTATTCTCAGTTTTCTGGGTGGGAGAAGTTACGACTGCTTAATAACTAAGGAAAAAACTCCGGATCCCTTGATATTAACTTACCCCAAAGGGAGAGTCTAAGTGGGAGTTACGGTTACGGCTAACCTGTACCAATATTGGTTGGGTTTCATTTTTTCTCCGCATGTTCCCTTTTTTTTATTATTTTGTTTCTTATCTTTCCTCCACTAGGATTTCTATGTAGGTATATTTCTTTTCCCTATCTCGTTTTTTGCAGCGATGAATGAGTAAAGTTAAGTTTTATTACAAGATTATGTCTCCGTGTTTCAGATTAAAATAGTTTCTGCATATTATAAAAGTATTCATAGTTACCATTTGGTTTCACACATAATTTCCCTTTTCATAAATATGAATAGTCTTAATGAATAAAACATTTAGGTAAATATGGATGATAGATTTGATTTATTTTAACAACTATGACTTATTGTGTTGTTATGTTGTGTTAACAATGTTATAGTACAGGGGTGGCCAACCTGCAGCTCGCGAGCCACATGTGGCTCTTTGAAGAATTATTTGTGGCTCTTACTTATTACATTTAAAAAAATTATTATCATTCCGTATGTGTTTCAAAATATCTTTTAAATTACTGAGAACAAATGTGAAAGACTAAGTGCAACGTTGCTCAATTCAAGGTGAGTTTTCCATCTCTAATATAATTATGACACAAAAAGTATCTGGAGAATTAGAATTAATAGAAATGCAAGAAGATCAAGCTCTACAATGAAAATATAAATCGACGTCGATTACTGAATTTTGGAAATTTGTACCAGAATCGAAGTATCCTTAATTAAAAAAGGCTGCCTGTCGAATTATTTCAATATTTGGACCAACGTACTTATGTGAATCATTTTATTCCACTTTAAAATTCGTGAAATCCAAACACCGATCAGTATAAACTAACCAGCATCTCAACGAATTACTGAGAAGTGCTGTCACCAATTATTCACCAAATTTTAAATAATTATGAAGAGAAGTAAAATAAATTTGTTTAATTTTTAAAATTTAAATTCAATGCACATATTTTGTACTTTTACTTTTTTTTAATATGTTTTCAATAAATATAATTTATGTAAAAGAAAATTTAATACCTCTTTCGCATACCTTTTAAATACGTATTTAATTGCGGCTCGCGAAAAATTTCAAATTTTGGAAAATGGCTCGTCTATCAAGGAGCTTGGCCACCACTGTTATAGTATAAAAATATTCATAGTCATATAATAGTACAAAAACATTCAATAATATAAAAGTATTTAATAATATAAAAATATTCAATAATATAAAAAGTATTCATAATTAAGTTCATTCGGTTTCACGTATAATATTTCTTTCCATGGGTATGAATAACCTTTAAGAATAAAATATGTTTGTAAACCATGGATAATAAATTCGATTGATTAAACCAAACATAAATTATTGCGTTAGCAAAGTCAGTTATGTTCCGTTAGAAACAATACAATGATACCACATTTTAATTAGACTGACGTTGCTTTAAAAATTTACATTAAGGAAATTGTAAAACTTAGAAGACAACTCTTGCAACAAATTTGTGATAAGGCATACTTTCTTTTCAATCCCAGATTGTCAACTTATAAGTCAACGTGTTTTCAACTGAAGGCTCTTAAAGTCGTAAGTCAGTATTTAAATAAAATTTAAAAAACAATTGAATATCATATCAATAGTTATCAAAATATTTCAAGGAATGAAAACCATTTTAAAGTTTATCATCATCAGTCACATGCCGTTATTAGAGGATGTTTCGTATACAGGGTGTCCCAAATCTCATGGTACATACGTTAAGAGGGGACAGAAGACAACTAGACAAGCGCAAATCACCATACAATTCATGGTCGGAACGCAAGTCGTAAAGAGCTAAAACACGAAACATGCTGTGTCACGAAACGATGGGAAGCAAGGCAGGCAGAGATGGATTGAAAAGAAACCGATAAATGAAGAGAAATATTTTATTAAACAAAATGAAATTGGACAAAACTGAGTCCACCATCACAGGAATCGTTTCAAATTTCGGCCACCAACATTAACGCAAGCTTCACACCATTTAAAGACTCATTGCTGTACATTGGTTAAAACACCAGGCATCTTTCTTTATGGCGACATCAGCTATGGATATCTGGCCGACAAGGTCTTCAGCTGAATCTATGGGACAATCGTCGTAGAGAGGCTCTTCATATCACCCCAAAAGAAAAAGTTCAGACCCAGAACAAAATTCCGTGTCCTCCATCGCGTTACGACTTGCGTTCGAACCATGGATTGTATGGTGATTTGTGCTTGTCTTGTTGTCTTCTATAACCCACTAATGCAGCGGTTCCCAATATTTTTCAGCCACGGAATTCAAAATCATTGAACTTCCTTTGGGGGAACTCAAATTAACTCGTAAAAATTCAATGTGAATAAATATTTTTTCATCGTTTGGTCAATAAGTCTTAAAATTAGGTTTTATGTTAGACAGTTGAAGTGGATAGTCTGTAGACTATTGAGTTTGCTAGTTCACAAAACATTACTGAAAAAACAAATTTTCCAAATTTATGTAACCAAAGGAATCGTTTAAACGCATAATTATGAAAATGTATTTGAAACTGATTACAACTCAAATCGCTTAAATTTTTCCTTTCAAAATGGTTTTTTTAAAATTTATTTGAAAAGCAATATCAATTTTAAAATAGTGCTTTAATCTAAGAAGAAGAAAAAGTTAAAAATCTAGACTATTGACAATGAAAACTCAACTGAAGTTATTTTCTCTACGTAATAAACTAATTTAGATCTTAGGCAATTTTTTTTAATCTTTTTAAAAAAAATTTGAATTTGAATAATAGCAAGCAAATGCATATTAAAACAGGAATGAATTATAGCTTTTCTTTTTTAAGCAGAGAACTTGAGATTGATAATCAGATATCTATTTCCTTCCCAAAGAAAATCTCATTCGTGTATTCTCGAATTAAATAAGACATTCTTTTAATCGAAAGAGGACAATAAATATCTTAAGAAGAATAAATACCGAAATAAAGGACTTCTTGGAATCATATTGATGAATTTTATAGAAATAAAAAAAAATAGGTTACTCAATAATATTACAGTAATTTTGCTCTAAGTGTTTTATTTTTTACTTTATTGGAAGATAAATATGAATTTTTAAGTGAATATTTTAATCTAATGAAAAAGGAAAAACCTAGGACATTGAAAATGCTAAATTCAGCTGAAGTTAGTTTTACCACGTAATGACATATATCGTATTTGATTTGAGGACTATCTTTTTCTAATCTTTTAAAAAATTCCATTCTCCAAAAGTGGACAAATAGATGCACGTCAAAAGCAGGAATGAAATATTGCTATTCTTTGTTAAAACAAATAAACGTGAAAGCGTTATCTTCTATTCCATTTTTCTTTCTGCCGAATTCTCAATCTGCCGTTTTCTACTTAAATAAGAGTTTTCTTTAATCGAAATGGGACAATGAATTCCAGAATGTATTATATTTTCAATTTTTTTCAATTGATAGAAAAACGAAAGAGAAAAAAAAAAGCACGCAAAAGTTTCCAAACGTTGCGTGTTTCCGAGTTATATGAAAAACGCACAGAACGTCATGATTATTTTTGGGATAAAAAATTGATAAAAGAAACGAAATCATCATGAAAACGTACAAAGAAATGTCATCTTGCTTAGAGCAGTTCTTAAAATAAAAAGAATAATTTGTTATTTTTCTAGTAGCTTGGCAGTTTCTAAGTGAATTCGATGAAATAAAGTTGACGTAATCGATTCTAATACCGACATGTCTCATCGTGTTTTAACATTTTCGTTTTTCGCGGGAGAGAAAGAGTGCTGAATTGTGTGATTCAACTAAATCAAAACAACATTCCTTAACATTCTTTTTTCGGTAAACATTTCAAAGATCTTTCCTCCTCTGTTGTTTATTTATTTAACTTTTATTTCTTGCTTTTACCATGAACTTTTTATTTAGACATTTTTGTTTCGCCTCATGTTTTTTTTCTGAAGGAGTTAAATTTCTTTTTCGTAATTTTTATGTCTGTTTCCTTTTGCAGAATCACTAAATAAAAATACCAACGAAAGTTAACACCATTGTTGAATTCCGTTGGGTGCGAAATGGCGGGAAGTAAACAATTGTGTCATTGTTTGGAAAGTATCGCGGAAAACCAATGTCATTTTTTATTAAGTACGTGAAAGAACATTCGTGTTGATTTGTGGGATTAAATTTTGATTGAACATAAACATAACTTTTAAAAAAAATTTCTTTTTAAGTTTCTTTCTAAATATTTAATTTGTTTTGTTTTTACTTTTAAAATAATTCTTTTTGTTATGTTTTTATTTGCTAAAACATTATTCTTAATATACAGTCGGACTTCTATTTAACGAACTTCCATTTTGCGAATTTTCGGGAAATTTCTTCGTAAAATAACTTACTAATAGCGAAGTGAATTTTCTATTTAACGAAATATTCTTCGAGATCCACTTTCTCACTTCCCTATTTAACTTCCACTTTCAATATTTAAAATTAATAATTTTATACAGTAAATAAATCCAGTTAAAATTTTATGCGTAAATTCAGCTGTTTTTAATTGAAAATGTATTTAGCATGACAGTGTAACACTGGATAATGTTTTGCTCTAGTTTTGTTTTTTATGTAGATTTCTTTTATGGCTGAGATTTATAAAATAAATCGTAGATACTAGTTTACAAGTGCTTTTTTAGCCATTGCTTTTCTTAATTATGTCTAGTGTTTATGAACTTAAAACCTGTTTTGTATTGTTTAAGAATTTCAAAATGCGATTGTGTATTTAACGAACTTTCCATATAACGAACTTATTATCGGGATTTAGCAACTTCGTTAAATAGAGGTTCGACTGTATTGTGTGAGACGAATTATTGTTTCAATTTCAAATTAATTTTAGAAAATTTATGTTTAATAAATATATATAATATTTGTAGGGTTAAAATTATTCTAATATATTAATACTGCTAATACATTAATATATGTAAGGTTAAAACTTAGAGCAGTTTAAAAATTGCCAATTAAAACAAAAATCCGGAAATTATTTTCGGACGAATACTTTTAATAAAATACCAATCAAACGCTATTAAGATATTAAAATGCCTGTGTCTTTAGTTTTTCTTCTATGCCTAATTAGCGGTATATAAAGAGTTTACCATAGTTGCTGCCCTTAATATACATAGTTTTAAATAAAATAATTAAGCATGCTTGTTAGATGTCCTAAATTATTGTTACAGAGTCAGTAAAATACAAAATCTGTAAATGACTTGTGAAGACGGCTGTATTGCAAATATGAAAACTAGTTTAATTGAATAATAAAACTTGAAGATGTTTCATATATGTAATAGTTTTTTTTAAATGCTGATTTCTAAAGCAGAAAAATTGTTGAAGATTAATTGTTCTGGATAGATAATATAAAAAATTTACAATGAAAAATTCAAAATGAAAAAAAGTATATAAATTTGTATGAGATAAACATTACATTCTGTGTAAATTAAAATCTAGATTCCTTTTGTTGTTTTCATAGGTACCTTATAAAGCAAATGCATCGAAAGTAGCATTTTGTGTGATTGTTAAAGATAGAATTCGCTGTAAAATAATGATAAACAACAAATTCTCTGTTTAATTTAAAAATTTACTTTAACAGAACATATTTTTAAATAACATCAAAACTATATTTTTCGGAAAAATTAATTAAGGAAACCACAAAGCCATTTTAAAAATTACAAAACCAAGTACGTTTACATTTATTTTGATTTTTAGATATTCATGTGAATTTCCCAATTTTTTTTTTCGTTTATCGTTTCTTATATTTGTGGTTTTCAAAATTAGTGCCTTTATTAAAAAATATATTTTTCTCAGAAATCCAATTAAAATCGTACGTTTTACACTATCTTTAAAAAAAATCCATTCTTTTTTTTCTCTTAATAGCAATAAAAAACATTTATTCTTAACAAATATTTTATTAGTTAAAACTTTATTAGATGAGAAGTTCTTCTGTTACTTTCCCCCCTCCCCCTTTATATTCAAAGCGACATTCTAAAAAGAATGCAAGCGACACAGAATGAAGGGAAGAAATTATGAGAAATTTATATATCTTTGAATTTGATGGTTTCTTTTCTAAGGCAAAAGCAAATAACTTGACTATTTAACGCGTCGGAAAAAATTCTCTTTGAGGAAAAGTTTTTCTTTTTTTCTTCTAGTTTAGAATCAAGAAAAATATCACTTGTGGTTTTTTATTTTACATTTTATTTTAAATCTAGAAACATAGTGTGTCTACTAGCGTTGAATTTACCAAATGGCTGGAGGTTGTTTTATAAGCACTGGTAAATTATAGGGTTGTACTTTATTTTTTCTAACTCACTTTGAATTTATATATATATATATATATATATATATATATATATATATATATATATATATATATATATATATATATATATATATATATATATATATATATATATATATATATATATATATATATATATATATATATATATTTATATATATATATATATATATATATATATATATATATATATATATATATATATATATATATACATATATATAGATTTCACTCACACACTCACACTAGACATGAAGGCTTTCCACATTGATTTTATTTGTGCTTACTTCATCTAAGGATACAAAGATTGTTACGAAGGAAATCAGCGTACTTACTTCGAATTGAATAGAGCTGTAAGCTAGTAAACATCACCGGCTTTACCTTCGAGCGATGTCCCCCAGTGGATTGTTTGTAAAGTTACTGTCCCTAGTTGAACACTGAAGTCAAGCATAACTGGCAGTGGTCAGAAAGTGGTTAGGAGACCACTTTGTTCATCCTGAGAAGGGACCGATGGTGTGAGGTATCGGTCCTTGCTTAGCTGTTATATTGTAAAGTGGTCGTCTACGCGTGCAAGTAGCCTGGCTACTAGGACCTGGCTATAAATCGATATATCGCGACATATCGATTTAACACCTGTATCGGCAGGCCGATACAGCGACTTTCGTTCCAGGCGATGCATCAGGAATCTGATTTAAGCCGTCGAGTAAAGAAGACGAACGATATAGCGATATACGATATAGCGATATACGATATAGCGATATACGATATAGCGATATACGATATACGATATAGCGATATACGATATAGCGATATACGATATAGCGATATTAGATATAGCGATATTAGATATACGATATAGCGATACAAGACACGAAAGGATCTCTTACGTTCCGATGCCAACTCACGCTGGGGAAGACGATGTACGTATCGTTATATTGAAACGGCCTTGATTGATGAGCGGTAGAATCAGAATCAGTTTTGAGAACATATATCGTGATTTCGCATGTTCGCTTCCGCACCTCTTAGTTTTTTTTTCTGCTTTGTCGTGACTTGATATCGTTTCTTGTACATTATTTTCAGTGGGACTGACTTTGTGATCGCTACGTTGTTCTGAACGTAATCTATTATTAAAAAGAATATATAAAGAAGTGTTTCTTAATTAATTAGGTAATTTTTTTTTTTTGAAACGAAACTTTCTTTTTTATTTTTAAATGTGAAAATTAATTTTGATATTATATGTTTAAGTATTATTTTACAATTTTGAATTTATTACAAACGGAAATCTAATTTAAGGTGCCCATAAAGAATTAAATTAAAAAGTAATTAAATTTGTTAGGTTATTTTTTACTTTATTTTAATTTATTAAAAACGTTTCGGATAAAATAATAATTTAATGGGTTTTTATTACTGAGTTTAAATTTATAGATCTTTAGTTGTTTTCATTTTTATAAATAAAATTATAACAAAACTTATTTTTCCTCTTTTGAATTTGGACATAAGTCAATCAACTATGTTTATTCAAATAAATTAGTAATGCTTGCGATTGCGACTTCTTTTTTTAAAATCATTTAGCACTTCGTTTTATTAAAGAGTATAATCGTGTTTTTTAATTTTCTTTCAATATTGTCAGTTGAATATATTATCGAATATCATAATTCTTTTGTTTTTATTTTTAAGAAATTAAACCTTACTTTGTTTTTTCATTCAGAATTCGGTAATTATTCAATTTAACTTTATTATTTATGTGAAATAATAATGATAAAAAATAGTGTTGTTTTAAAAGTGTTTTTTTTTTGTTTAATTTATTTAGCACTTTGTTTTAAGCACACAAATAATTTTTAACGAACTTATTTTTTAAATTTTCTTTCTATATTGTTAGGTAAATGTATTGATAAAGTTCAATTTCATTAATTTTTTTATTATTTATTTTCAAACTAAGAAATCTTTCGTTATTTGCGCGATCATTTTTAGAAAATATAACATTAATATCTTTCTTAAGCAAAACACATACATCAAATTCATAAATTGATTTAAATCAATCTGAGTATGAAGTTTTGATAGAAATCCGACTTTCTGCGCCTTACAAGTAAATGAATTTCAATAATACTATATCGTGATACATCGCTATACTGACGATGCATCACGATATAAAATTTCTTATATCGCCCAGCCCTACTGGCTACCAAAGCTAGATAGCTATCCCCTCCAACGAATTTCAAAATGGCTATGATATATCTTCAGATTCAACCTCAGGAATGATTCCCAAACCGTCGCGCATTTTGCAGGTCCAGTGTGGCGCAAATAAAGTATTACTATCACTCGAAAACAAATAAATAAAAAACTTCTGTAAATAATAAAAAACTTCTAAAGAAAAATTTCTCTGTTCCTCAATAGAAGTCTGAGCATCACTTACTGTTTTCACTTTTGGTTCGTATTCAGAAAGCAATTGAGTATCTTCATCTTCACTCTCGGCATCATTATTTGCAACTATTTCAACAATTTCGTCCATATTTAAATCATTCTTTTGACATTCAATATATTCGTCTATGTTTACAAAATCATTACCGTTGGCAACACTTTCTCCAATGAAGCGAATCAAATTTGCTAATTCAGAAAAGGAATCATCAGAATTTGCGTCATCCACGACATCTGTAAGGATATTGCATTCTGATGTATCTTTATTGAAGCCAGCCTTAGTGAAACAGTTTAATATATATACAGCGGCCTAGGCCAATAGGCCCATACGCCAAATACAGTGAATCATTTAAAAGGTCAACAGACCCTTATATAAATAAAATACAGAAATTATATGTATATATACAATACAAAACTTATTAACCCTCATATAAATAGAATACAAAAATTATATATATATATAATACAAAAATTGTGAACCCTGAGACAACCAGTAAAAACTGAGTGAGCTGTGAGCCAGAGCTGGTGGAACCCTTAATACAAGACAAAAAATCTAACAATTTACCAAAAACCGCCGTAAATACAGCTCATAAAACCGGCAAAAGGTGAAAGGATAAAATGACATAAATGAATATAGTGCTAAAATTGAAAAGTTAAAACTAAGACAAAATCACAGATGTATACACTTGCCAATAGGGCATTGAAAGGATCCAGGCAATCAAGCCAGCTTGAATCCTGCTGGTGGAACCAAAATAGTGAGGGTGAAGTAGTAACAGGTAGTTAAAATGAAGAACAACAAGTAAAGCAGAGTAAATTCAATTAAAGTACAAAAAAACAGAGGACAAAATACCAATAGATACTAAAAGGTAAGAGTTAAAAGGGGTGTATAACAATCTAAAAACCATGTATAAAATACAATCGCAATGTAAAATACCAAATGTATTAAAATCCAAAGGTTGTAAACAAACCTAAAGCATGTATAAAATGCAAAGTCAAGTTAAAAGTCAAATTAAAACACTAAAATGGCAATGTGGTCCAAAAAAAAGTTTTGGCAAGGTGGTTAGATTAAGCAGGTTAAAATTTTAGTTATTGTCAATTTTGTTTATTAATTCCATTTGTTCCTCAAGAGTAGTTTTAATGATAATCTTGATAATTTCTCTACAAACCTTGTCTGCAAAAATTTGTTGGTCTGTTTTTTGGAAGAAATAATTTTTTCGGAGTGTTCGGTACCGATCACAATAATATAAAAGATGCTCTATGGTTTGTCTTTGGTTACAGTTAGAGCAAGTATCTGATTTATTAAAAAATTTGTTTTGGTGTACTCCGAACACTCCGTGCCCCGTTAGAAATTGGTTAAAATAGAAATTAGTTTGCAACCTTGTAGTTGACGGGGTCTTAATGAATTTAAATGTATGCCTGCCTTTCTCAGAATTTTCCCAATTGGTTTTCCACCTTGCCATTAAATATTGTTTGATTTCGGTTTTAGCTTGTTTGGGGGTCTTCAGAACCTGGAGATCCACACTGTCAGAACCAATGGCTTCCTTTGCTGCCCTGTCTGCCTCCTCATTGCCCTGGATCCCCACATGTGCTTTTACCCAGTTCAAAATAGTGTTCTTATTCCAAATTTTTTTGATCTCTTCTATGAGTTTGGAACTGGGTTCTGGGTCAGCCAGGGCCTGGAGGGATGATAGTGAGTCTGAAAAAATCGTTGCATGTGTAATATCATGTTGACGTAGCCATATCAGGGCAGACTTGATTGCCAAAAGCTCTGCAATAAATATGTTGGTGTTATCAGTGACTCTGGTGGAGGCTTTGAAAATCGTGATACCGTTGTTCTTAACTATCATTGCGTGTGAAGTCCTGAATTTATTCGGATAATCTGCCTCCATCCGAGAGCCATCAGTGTAGATCTCCACTCCCTGATCTTTAGGGCTGCTATATCCCCAGGGCAAAGCAATGTAATCTGAAGGATGCCCTAGGGCTGGTTTCTCGAAATCTATGTTATGATCAAGATCAATTGGTAGAGTATAATTTATGTCCTCGAGTCTCCAGCCCCACTTCACCCTTTTGCAAAAGATGTCCTCCACGATTTTCAAACCAATTGGCATAACACCCGCCAGTATCTGGATTGCCTCTGTGCTCGTTGTAGCATAGGCCTTCGTGATGGTTAAGAGTGGTATTCGCTGGATACTGTTTAATTTTTCGTTAATTCTCCTAGTATTTCTGTACCAGACACTGGCGGCGTAAAGTATAATTCTTTCACTTGCCTGGAGATATATGCGTTTCAACAATTGTGGTCTGAGACCCCATGTAACTCTGGCGACTCTCCTAATTCCCTGATTAAAACCTGTAATTCTGTCTCTAATATCATTTAAGTGTGGAATCCATGTCAGACCTGGATCGAGGGTCACCCCTAAGTATCTCATCGTACTTACATTTTTAATATTGTTCGTATCATCCGGTCTAAATTTAATACAGGGGAGTCTTCCCATCTTTTTTTTATTTTTTGGAAATGTAATAAGTTGAGTTTTTTCTTTCGAAAAATTTAATTTGTTGTTCTCGGCCCAGTCTGACATGTGGGATAGAATATGAGTCGCCAGTTTATCAAATTTATAGAAAATTGGACCACTTACCAACAGTAAAATATCATCTGCAAATGCAATGATATTGAAATCATCATGGTTAAAATCAATAAATTGGCTAAAATTTATATTACGAACTAAATTAAAAATGTCATTAACCAAGATCAACCACAAAATGGGTCCAAGCGACGAGCCCTGTGGTACACCAATGTTTAAGTTACTTTCTACTAGAGTATCGCCGTTATCTCCTAAAAATTTAGCCTTTCTATCCTTTAGGAAGCTAAAGACACAACCGGCCAAATTGTCGGGCAATGCCAATTTGTTTATTGCGTTCTTCAGGATTGTCCAATCTGCACGGTTGAACGCATTCTCGATGTCCAGAGCCACCCCAATGGTATGCTTATTCTCTGATTTCTTTTCACAGATGATATCAACAACTTTTTTATGCGCCTCGTCCGTTCCCCTCCCAGCCCTGAAGCCATATTGATTGTCATTGATGAGGTTTCTTTTCTCAAGATGATATGTTAATCTTTTTGTAAGCATTTTATCTAATATTTTTCCCCAGACGGCTAGGAGCGAGATTGGACGGTAATTGTTTGGCAAGTTTAAATTTCTGTTTGATTTAGGTATCAGGGCGACTCTGGCAATCTTCCATGGTCTTGGAAAATAGCAGTTCATAAAACAAATGTTAAAAAGAGTTAGCAACCAATTTCTATTTGTAAAATAAATATCTTTAAAAATTTCGTTTGGTATACCATCAGGGCCCGGCGCCTTGTCTGTTTTAAGACCGTTGATAACCAGCTCCAGCTCACTTACAGTAAAATTTGGCTCACTTACATTTCTTCTCACAATATCAATTTTTTCACAATTCGTCTCCGGGAAGTGGTGCTGCATGATTCCCCGAACTGATTCCTGGAGGGACTCCGCTGCATTTCCATTAATAAGGATTGGATTTATGATTAGTTTCTCATTCAAAGTGCCCTTAGCTATTTTATACGGGTTGGAAAAGGCATTTTCCGTTGGGAGGTTGTTAATATAATTTCTCAAGTTTTCTGCCTTTGCTTTTCTGATAAGTTTCTTGTATTTAGCAAGGGAAGCTTTAAATTTAATCATGAACTGTTGTCTAGTCTCGGGATTTTCCTCTCTTTGAAATCTCCTCCGTAAGGCCCTAGTTTGTTTTCTATGGAGTCCCAGAACTGGTGTCCACCAGGAACAATGCTTTTTGATTAAGATTGGTTTTCGAATTCGCGACTCTTGGCAGGCCGCAATAATTTCATTGCTTACTTTGTCAATAAATTGATCAATTGTTGTTGAGTCGTTTAGCTTATCAAAATTATTTTTTTGAGTAATTTCATAGAGCTTTGGTCTCAATTTCAACCAATTAATGCTATTATATTTAATAGTGTGATGTTGTCTGTTTACATTGCTCTGTTGACAACTGGTATCAATTATTGCGGTGATTAATTCATGGTCAGAGCATGAGACGCCGTCGTGGACCTCAAAATTACCAATACTATTGCAGTTGGTGGCAATAATGTCTATCCAGCTCTGCCCGAGTACTGAATTGAAAGTAGGGGGAGAGTCTGGACTATTAACAATATCCAAGTCGTGTTTTTGCAGAAACTCCACGACAGCATCTCCTCTGGCATCTCTCTTGGGGCCCCAGACAGTGGATTTCGCGTTCAGATCCCCACACAGCACCACAAATTTTCCCCGAGAGGTAGCCATGATTGGCTCGAGAACATTCAGTACCAAGTCAATTCTATCGTTCGGAGGACAATATACAGAGAAGAAAATATAATTATGACAACCAAGTTTAAAATCTATTACACATATGTCCCTGGTGACTAGGACAGGAAAAATATCACATATATCGGGGTGTACCGCAACCGCTGCTCTAGGTTTGTCTTTCTTATAAATTAATCTAACACTGTTAGGAATGCCGGTAATAATACTATCGTTGTTATAATGAGGTTCATTTAGGCTTGCTATTTTAATTTGTTTATTAACGAAGTCATCGCTGAATTGTATGTTTGCAATTGAACTATGGTGAAGGTTTATGTGTCCCAGAATTGTATAATGTGTGGAGTTAGAAACCATAGTCGGTTCTTTTCATTTGATACCTAGCCGCTCTAACATACTGTGGACAGTCCCTGTAGTGAAACAGTTTAAAATGGTTGAGCTTATTACTTTAATCTACAATGAAGCTTGTAAAACATCAATTTTTAAGTATTCTTTATTTGGCCCATCTAAGCTCGTAATCAATTGTTGTAAATTTAGTTCGCGATAAAGTACTTTGAAGTTTTTAATAACACCTTGATCAAGTAAACATACGTTACATTTGGAGGAAAGAATACAATTTCTACATTCTTTAGATTAATGTTAGGCTGAGACGTTGCGTTATCAAGAAAAAGAAGAACATACCTGTTTTTGCGGCTCATTTTTCTATCAAGTTCAAACAACCACTCAGTCATTAAATCCTGGGTCATCCATGCTCGTCGATTTTCTTTCCGTTGTGTTCCAAGCCTAAATAAATCCATTTCTTTAAAACACCTGAGCTTATTTGATTTTCCTATAGTCAACGGGTGCTCTTGTTCTCCGGTCATACTTGCGCGAAGTAAAATCGTCAATCTTTAGCTTGACATTTTACCTCCTTGACGCTTTTCATCTCTTAAACACAGTTTTTTCCGTAAATGCCTGAAAAAAAGACCAGTCTCATCAGCATTTAATACGTCATCTGATACATAGTCCTTCAATAAGAAAGGTAGTTTCTTCAGCCATTCTTTAACCATGTTAGTATCCACTGAAGCAGAATCTCCGCTTATTGATTTAAAAAAAATTATATGCCTTTTTCTGAATTTCTCTAACCATCCATTAGAAGCTTTAAAATCATTTATCCCTAATTTATCAGCTACCTCTGTAGCCTTTTCCTGTAACATTGGTCCTGATACTGGATAAATTTTACTTCTAACTTTAGAAAACCATTCAAAACCGCATCTGCTAATTTTAAATCCAGGTCCGTTTTCCGAAGATATTTTAATTTGGTTCTTATTTCCACCAAAGTTTCATAAGTTTTTTTCTATTTTTTCTGATGTCTGCTGTCTGAGTCTTTTCAATTTAAAAGTGTTCGGCCAATTTTCAGATACTGCTTTTTTGATGTTTGGAATACTGTCTAAAAGTTAAATTTTTTCCATGAAAGTTAAAACTTAACAGAGCATAGTTGAACAGGAAGAGACTTACTCAAGAATAAAGATCTTTTAAAAATTTTATCTCAAGTACTCTTTCAACAGATGTAGTTACAAAGAAATGAAAATGTTTTTCATAACTACGCAGATATTCAAATTAATCATATGATACGGAATGGACACTTATATCCCTACGTCACGACCACACTCGGTTTCAACCAATACGTTCATTCCCCCCCATCACTTGATAAGAAATGTAGTAATACCTCCCTGAAAGTTAACCTCCAGTAATGCATAGAAAAAGGAACAAGACAATGCTTACCTGTAAGACCATATGGAATTGTACTCATAATCGATCATTTGTCTAGAGTTTAAAAAAAAGTTTGATTTATATGAACAACTTCATGACTAAGATTTCTATTCAATTCTTTTAACCCAGCTGAGATGAGTGCAGGGTACAAAGTGATTAGAAAAGGAAATTTCAGTGGGGAAGAGGAATTGATAGCAATTAATCTGTAACTTGTGGGGTCTCAAGCCTGAGCATGTGGGGTCACAGCTGTGTAGTCCAGATAAAAAGACACAAAAATGCTGCTGTCCGAAATATTTCACATGAGCAGAATCATTTTCCTTTCTTTCTTGCCAAAGATGAAATCAAAAAGATAAAGAAAGGTGACAGGAGTCTTTAGAACTGAAATAGTTTAGTGTTTTTAGTTATGGATAAGGCAAAAAATTTACATGTTTTAAAAAATGGTGGAGAGAGGCAATTTTTTCTTAAATTTCATCACAAATTTAGTTTTCAAATTTAATTTCAAGTAGTGTCGGGTTTGAAGAAGTAAGAAACAACGTTTCAGGGCAAAAATGACTGTCCGCGTCCGGTTACTGGAGTGTCCATAACAGGAGGTTAGGTTATATATATATATATATATATATATATATATATATATATATATATATATATATATAAATAAAATTCGCTTTTAACCTTTCATTTCTGTCGAACTTATAGCTTAGTTTATTTCAGTTTTTGTGTCCCAAGCGAAAAAAGAATTTCCATTCGAAAATTCAATTTATTTTATGTATTATTTGTTAAAATCGTATTAGATATGAAAAGTGACATAGAAATCTAGAGAAAGAAAACAGATTTTGATATTGATACATTTCTGAATTTGATGATTCTATTTCTGGGCCAAAAGAGAAGTGAGAATATTAAACAGGTCGGAAAAAATTCTCTTTAAAGAAACTTTTTTTCTTTTCTAAAAAACGAAACAAAAAAATTTCACTTGTGTTTTTTCCTTTCATTTTTTAAAACTTCGAACGAGGGGGGTGTCTTACTAGCGACAAATTCACGGAATCGTAGGAAGGCGTTATACAAACACCAATCACTTACGAATTCCACCATAGCTTTAGATGTGCAAACAGACGTGCCTCTGTAAGAAATTTCGAACAAGAATAAAAAGAACTTCAAAAAAAAAGAAGAAAAAAAAAACGGGAGAAATAAATTTGGTTCTCCTCTTTGTTCTCATCGTCTTTCTTTCCTGAAATATACCCCTCCGAACACCTTTGAAGAAATGCTGATATATAAGTTCTAGATCTTAAAAATCAGGTTCCGAATTCGGGTGTTTTTCTCTTTTGTCGGAATGTTTAAAAACACACATCTATCGTTTTTGATACCCAAATTTCAAAACAGTGTGGGAATTCTGCGGTTTCTTTCGAATAAAAGATATCATTTATTTCCGATAAAAAAAAAATTTAAAATGTGAGAAATGGGAATGGAAATTATGCTGCTATTGGATACGAGAAATTTGAGATAATCACAAGCAGCGGTTTCTCTTTATCTGTTCGAAGCGAAGAAATCTGCATAACAATTCTATGGAGAAAAAAAAATAACAGTTCCCAGATTTTTTTGATTTTGTCAAAATACTAGGTTTTCAAAGAGATATATTGGGAAAGTCTTAGGAATAAGCTTTTTTTCCCTATGTCGTTTCTTTGTTCGCATTTCTCAATATAAATAAATAAAAAAAATATCACAGTGGGAAGCCGGTGTGGAATATTGCAAACAGAGAACAGGAGGGACTACAGACTATTACAATAGAATTCCTGCTAGATAATTGCTTACCGGATTTTATGCTGGGTGAAACTACTTTTTATAAGAAGAATCTCTTGTAATATATACAGAATTTTATCTTTTACTTTGAGCAGCATTTTGTTTATTTTAAACTGCAGTAAGAAGACTTCTAAGTATTGCAATGCATCAGTCAACATATAATCAAATTTTGTTGAAAAAGGCTTTCAAGAAAACAGACCAAAAGAAATAATTTAGTGGTTGCAGCACAAAACCGGATACATTTTTTTAAAAAAATTATTCGACAAATAACGAAAAAAGAAACTTTTTGGGCAGTAAATTTTATTGGTATGTTATTTTAGCATATTTCCATCAAATTCGCTTTTCTTTTGAGTATTAAAAATCTCGGAATAAAAAGCTGAAATTTGAGAACTGGAGAAGTAGCAAATGATGGAATTAATATAGAAAAAAACCGTTTAGAATAGGTTTCGATCCGAAAATTTGGCAAAAAAAATATATTTCTTGGTTCATGAAGCAATCGAGTGGTTTTAAGAGAAATACAATTGATGTAAAGTTTACTTTTACGAAGTCAGAGAAAAAAAAACGGAATTGATAAAGAAAGCAAATGATATGTATTTTATTTTATAACCGTCGTTGAACAGCTGAACCAATTTTTGGGATTACGACTTCTAATGTTCAACGTCGTAACTTTGAAATTTTGAACCCAATCCAGAATACAAGGAAACTCCTGGATTAAGTATTGGGTGAAATTTGTATCCGTGGAGGACTTTTTTGCTGGAACTAACCAACATTTTCGTTACATGGCGAGGAAACCCACAAAAACCTCCTAAGGTTAGTCTGACGGAAAGGTGACTCCACTAATGAAGTTTTACTGACATTTTACGTCAGCACTGTGGTAAGTGCAAACCGAATGCGGAATTTATATCGATCAGTCATTGCTGGGATTCGAACTCAGTTTACCTCATTGGAAGGCGAACGCTCTTTCCCCTGAGTTATCGCGGCTCGAATGCCAATTCTCACGCAGGGAATTGAACCCGGACCTCCTGTGTGAGAGCCAAGTAATCACTAGACCATGTGTGATGCAACGATGTGTATTAGTGTTAATGATTCAAACTATAGACTAGGTTAGTGATCCGAAATAGGGCTTATAATTAAATTGTTTATGTACTGAAGCTGTTCGGCCGCTTAAGAGAAATGTTATGTTTTATCCTGTAAATCATGTCTCCTTATTACAAAGATTTCTAGAATACTTGTCAAAGAGCAAGAATAACTGAATTAAAAAAAAACGACTGTATACTTAAAGTTAAAGAAGTAGCAAATGATAAAACTGATAAAGAAGAAAAAGGATTTATACAGTGGATAGTGAATCAAAATTTGGTAGAAAATGTAAATATGCTGTTAAAATGAAGCTGCTCCGTGAATGTAGAGAACTATAATCGTTTATGTCCTGTAAATCTTAGGAAAACATACGAATACAGGAAGCTATTTTGAGCGCTAAAGCAGAAAGCGATTTGGGCTGTGTTTAGCGATCCAAATTATGGTTTAAAAACAAAATTGCTTTATAAAGCTGTTACGTGGTTGAAAACATTCGAAATCTTATGTTTAAAATTTATTATGATCGCCATTTTTTTGAAAATAGAATTATGTTACATTAAAATTTTATGATGGTATTGTTTTATCTATTTATTTCCTTTGAGAAAGAGTCTACTCTTATTTGAAAAAGTGTCTTCAGATTAAGTGATCTGGTCTTTTATTACTCTTTATCATTTAGTTTTCAGTATCAACCAGAAGTTTAATTTCAGTTTTTAAGTGCACAAATTCTTTTTTTCGTTTTATAGTAAAAATTAGAACTTTACAACCGACATTTTTAGCGTCGTAGTATATTGTTTGATAAAGAAAGAACCCATAAAAGCAATGAGGTTTGTACGCATATAACAATGGAGAAATACGTCAAAAGATTTTAATCTTATTTTCTCTGGTAGTGAAATAAATCTTTTTAAGAATAAAGCGATGCATATTCATTCGTTTTTCTTTTAATATCAAGTTTTTGATATCGCAGTACTCTTTTTAAGCAAAATTAAAAAAAAAATCATTCGGTGTTGAGAAAAATAATATTTAATACTAAATAAAGTATAATGTGATCTAACGCACCAGGAAATACAAGCAGCGAATTTACTTGATACATATATGAATTGACTTTTTATACAAAAATTATATCAGTTTTTGTTCATTTAAATGGATTAAGTTTATATTTAAATCATTGTAAAATGAACTACAAAGATCTACAACTCGGCAGTTAAAATTTTTCTATTTTATACTATTTATTAGTTTAGACTCAAAGTATAAATTAGTACTAATTGTAGATGTGCTCTTTGATCTTAGATCTAGGCAAGATTTTAATGGATATAGATCTGAAATATTAGTCAAGTCAAGAATTTAGCAAAAGTTCTATATCGAAGGGGTCAAAAATCGGAAAAAAAGTATGTTTATCCAGAGAAAGTGCGTTTTAGTGTCTGGTTTCGTTAAGCATCGTCTGCACCAATTAATTAGTATATTTGAGGTTACCCTCTCGAATCATTAAAATTGAGTCCTAGAACATGAAGATCCGATTACTTGATCAGAAGTTATTCAGGGTAGTCCGTTTTTATTTTTATTTATTTATTTCTTGCCCACTGTTTATACAAAAATACATATAAACATTCTGCTTCTTTGATATAGATTCTTCACCGCTCCCAGTAGTTAAATTTTTTGACTAGATGGTTCGTGTTTTGGAGCAATTTTTGATTTAGTCACGTTTAGTCATCTTGAAGCAATTCAAAACGAAATTGTTTCATTTATTATTTCTAAAATATATTAATAATTAAAAAAACAATATAGTTACACGTTTTTGACTTTTGCATTAAAATTTATGGCAAATCTAGTGTTAATTTTGTAAAAAAATAGTGCTTTAGTACAAGTTGAATTTTTTTTTTTTAAAAAACGTTCATGAATGGATTAATGTCTCGAAATTAACTCGTGTAAAAAATGTTAGTGAGAAAAAATAATTTTTTGGAATTCTCATTTTTAGTTTATTTTGTTTTAGAAAAATGACTCTACAGGTTTTAAACATCTAATCTAGAACTCCCTGTTTATGACTTCCAAGGAATTGTACAGAATATTATTTCAATACAGACATAGAGCTCATGTATAGGTACAGAGATAGAGCTTATGTATAGGTACACAGATAGAGCTCAATTTCAAGAGCTCGTGTAATTTTTGCACATTATGGCTGTTGACATTTTATTATCGTTTACGTTTTGTCGTTATCAGTTTCGTTTAAGTTTTTTGGAGTACAATTTTAGTTCGAAATTCTTCCTTTCTGTATAAATACTAAGCAATGTGAATACCAATTATGTGATTATTAATACTGTTTTTATTTTTTGGAAAACAAATGTTTATAATGTTAACTAATGTATTTTTAAGTCACCTTTTGAAATTGATCAGAAAAATACTTTTGAAAAAAAAAACATAACAATTTCACAAGTGAAAATATGTTATTTTGTAGTATACTGAAATCTAGATAAAATTTTAGAAACTTGTTAATACAACTCTCCGAACAAATTACTTAGTAACGTTTTAAGTAAAAAACTGTTACATAAAACTAAAAATTATTATGTTTAAAAAATTTTTGATTATCATCATAAGTCCTTTTATTTACTATGAAGATACCATTAAACATATAATCTCTAAAGAGCTTTTAAGTAAAGTATTTTAGTTTTTAAGTAATAAATGTGGTGACAGTAGAACTTTAATGCGATTAAGTATAGTAACGGTAGAGCTTTTATATAATTATAGTTATAGTGTCAAGCTTTTAAATAATAAAATAAGTATAGAGCTTTTAAATAAATATACTAAGAGTAGAGCCTTTAAGTTGTAAGTATAATAAGAGTAGAGTTGTTAAGTAATAAGTATAATAAGAGTAGGCTTTTTAAATAATAAGTATAGAAAGAGTAGAGCTAGCTTTTAAGTTATAATTATATTAATAGTAGAGCTTTGAAATAAAAATTATTTAAAGAGCATTTAAGTATATGGTTTTATATTTAGGTGTCATTTTCTAAGGTGTAAAAATGAAACTTCAGCAGAATTAATTGAAACAGGTATTTTAATAACAGCATTTTATTTTTTACAATTCTTACTCAACCCACTTCCAAAGCTTAAAACAGAAAATTAGCCACTGTACAAGGTAATCCTCCTTCCCGCATATCCCGAACCTCTCAAGTTGATTGGACAAATCATGCCTCACGTCATAAAGTATACAACAAGTAATTCGTATTGCAGCAGATACACTTCACATATTTTGATAATATTTGAACTACCAAATTAAAGAAAAATAAATCAATTGAGCGAAACTTGTACAGAAAGTTAATAAGAAACTCTCAGCTAATATATGAAACAATAAGGGACCACTTTACTATGACTACACTTCCATTATCTCGTTTGGCCACCTTTCACCTTTGGCTTTTTCTTGACATGGACTCTACGAGAAGTTAGTACAGCGTTTGAGGCATCTAAGACCATATTGCTGAATGGTATTTTTCAGAAGTTTCAGACTGGTTGTGGATGGGTATTTAAACTTCATCTCACTTTAGCTCAATAGAATTGAGGTCTGGTTATTTTGGGGGCCAACTGAACAAAGTTAAGTCCTCATTATGTTTATTAAGTTGATCCTTTACAATTCCTGCAATAAGAGTTTTAATCCATTGAGAAAAATCATCATTATTATAAAATGTGCTTGATCAGCAACTGATTAACATGTGATGACTTATTTAGAGCTCCATGCACATAAAATACACGCTCTAAAACATGCCAAAAACTACTCTAGCTCGCCAATGGTAGCCAGCGATGATGTAAGATAGTCATAATGAAATGGTGAGACAGTGTTGAACAAAAATATAAAGATCAGATCTTTTATATAACAAAACAGTTTATGATGATGAATGAAGTTTCAAAAATTAACTAGAGAAGAGAAGTTTATGTAAAGAATGAACTAATTAAATACTTTTTAACTTCTTCTCTCATTAATTTATGTAAACTTAAGGTGTAAATCATTTCTGAAAAATGCGGAAATGAAATATTCAACAACTGTTTTTTTGTGAGTTTTAACAAGGAGAAGAATTCAACAAGCTTCATTAATAAATAAGACAAACAAACATAGCTGCCAATAAAAAAATAAACAAGTACATTAATTGCAAATGTTCAAATCACACAAAAGTAATAAATTAATTAATAAATGTATTTACAAGAAAAAATAAATAAAACTAGCAAGCTTCATTATCATGTCAATACTCATACCTGTTACAAACTGGAGTGTTCACTTTTAAAGTAGTCTGTTTAAAAACTGCGACATTTAAATAATAAATTTGTATGAAATTTATTTCGAAGAGAAATTTTTTATCTTTTATTATTCTTGCATATGAGTCAAAATAGAATTGTTTAATAATGACTGAGATTTTGATGATTCAAAATTTTCATTACAAAGACCTAACATCGATTCCTTGCATCGACGATGAAATTATCAAAAATTAAAAACTAGCAATATTCAGAGTTTACGTAATTTAAAAAAAAAAAAAAAAAAAAAAAAAAAAAAAACGTAGAAAAGTTTTATTTTTTAATATTTTTTTTTAACTCAAAGAAAAAAAATTGTTCCTTAATTCGCTTTAAGTAATAATTAGTCTCATAGAATTAATAATAATAATAATAAAACTAACAATATATTAATTTACGCAACACTAAAATTTTTTAAGTGCTCTTAATAGTAAAAAATGCCATAACAATTCAATTAGCAATTGATTTCTTAAACTCTTAGGATAAAATTACAAAATGTAACTTTAAAATAATAAAAATTAAAAACTAACAGTGTTCGGAATTGACGTAATTTAAAATAAAGTATAGAAAAAAATATTCTATTTCAAGTAAAAAAAATACATTAGTCTCTCAATTATTTTATTTTGTGCAATTGTCTTTGCGTAAACATATAAATCAATAATTTGCAATTTTTTTGAGTTAAAGAAAAAATAATTGCACTTTAATTCACTTAAAGAAAACATTAGCCTCATTGAATTAATAATCAAAAACTAACAATATTGGTAATTTACGTAATTTTAAAAATATTTATTTAATTTTTTTCAGTGCTATTTATGAGAAAAAAAATGCACAAGTATCTTCAATTTTTTTCTTTTTTTTATCACTTAGTATTTTTTGACGTTAATTACTAATATTGTTAGTTTTTGATTATTATTAAAATCTATAGAAACTAAATAACAAAAATTAGCTTTAAAATAATAAAAATTAAAAACTAACAATCTTCGAAAATTAACGTAACTTAAGTAATTTTTCTAGTGAATGTGTTTTTTATAGTAAAAAATGTACTAGTCTCTCCATTTTTTGTCTTATCGTGAAACTTGACGACAGGAAGCTCTCAGTGAGGAAAAGTTAAAGAAAGTTGATAAAAAAAAAAGCTTTGAACTAATGGTCCTTGATTTATTTTTGATCGAAAATCAATAGCGCTAAAGTTTTAATGCACCGAACATATTGCTAACATTGGATGTTTCCGTAGAGAAGAAAATTTTCGCACCCTAAGTTTTTAGTCAAGATTAGTCTCACTTCACCCACGCAACACCACTCGTTCGTATACTTTCGAAGCGTTTACCCGAACTCCACTTTTCGTGTACAAACTGTTCTCAAATTTGTTACTTTTCGCGTTAATAGACGATGCGAGTAGCACCCGCTTGATAATGAGTTTCCCGATATTCCGTTAAAGTTTTGAAAAATAACAAAAATATGTTTGAAGAGTGAAACGTAATTGGTTAAAATTTGAAATTGAAAATTTTTCCTTCAGCAGGATTATCTGCAAATACTACTGCTTTTCATTACTTGATATGTGAAATATGTTTTTTAAACTCTTTTCCTATTTTAGATGTACCATTTTCTTTTCACATTTGATTATCTGTAAACACAATTTTTCCTTTAGCTAATTTTTGTAACAAACCAAAATTTAATGGTTAAAATTAGTTTAAAAAAGTGAAAATTAATTAATGATGGGGTATGTGGTATGGGATATTGTAAATTTATTTTAAATCGCTAAAAATTATCTCTAAAAAATAACAGTTATCGACGTTTAAAAATTATACATAAATAAGATTTTATTTTAGATTGATTTGTTTTCCTTCTTCAAAATACATCAGATAGAAGAAGCTTAAACAAAAAAATCGTTGTATACAATGTACAGAATGTATTTGAAATTTGATAAAAATAATAAACGGAAATATTTAATTTACTGGCAGTACTCGCAGACAAACATTGTCTCTTGGCATTTTATAATTGTATTAATAAATGTTTCGTTTTAAAATTATTATTTAATGAGCAGATGCTCAGTACAAAAGTCTTCAAATTCAAAATTTTAATTTTTATAGATGCAACAAATTAAAGATATTAAACACAATTATAACAATATATAGCTTATATCAATAATTTATATCAATAACTTATAACAATATATTTCGAAGATCTCTGGATAATGGTTGATTTTAAAAGTAGTACTTTTTGACTTGTTAAAAATTATGTTTGTAATATATATATAATAAATATATATTTAAGATTTAAAAATGTATAACGTATGAAACAGAGTATTATTTTTTTTAATATGACGTAAACTACAATTTCTTTTAAATACAGAATATTTACAATAGAGATCTTCATATATTGTTGTATCCTATCAAATACTAAACAGTTTTACCGTAAAAGAATTCAAACTCTTGGCTTCGGTCCAAACAGAAATCATTGTATAAAATGCTTATTTATTTCTCTTTTTTTGCACGAAAAAAATAATTTTTTTTTCAAAAATAAGGAATACTGAGATAGTTTTTGGCACAAGTCTATATTTTGTCCGATTCTCCCTTTTCTGTCCTGTTTCATCTCCCTCTAGATATAAAAGGGACTTATAGAACTCTGGGGAAACTCTTTTATTGCACTTCTATAATCTTCTTAGAGAAGCACAATGCCAACTGTGTACGCTTCGTTCACTTGCGTAGTACTGCATGTACTTCATGAGAAAGGGGAAAAAAACCTTGTATTGATTTCTATTCGATTTACAAGAATACTTCCAACAATGATCTGAACAAATGCAAAAATACGAGTTTTTTTCCTTTCGCTGGTCTACTGTTTTACAATATTCAAGAAATTGTATTCATTGTTTGTTATGGTATTATCTTTTAAGTATTGTAATTTACTACAATGTATTAAGTTTTCACCCAGGAGTTTTGAGGTTTACTGTTGTATAATATTGAAGGAAATGTATTCGTTGCTTATGGTTTGTTATAATATAATTTTTTATGCATCGTAATTTGCTAAAATTTATTAATATTAATACGAAGAATTAAGAACCTTATTAGTCAGAACGAAAATTTAAATTATTAAGAGTTCGAGGTCTACTATTTTGAAACTTTAAAAAAAATATATTTTTCATTGTGGTGTATAACGGTATCATCTTTTATCTATCATAACTATTATTAATTTTTGTTATGATCTATTAAATTTTATTTCTGGAAACTCATTATTCCTCTGTATTTTCCCCCTATTTTTAAAACCAGCATTAATTATAATTTTATGTAATTAAAATATTTAAGAAATTTCTATTCTTTTTTTTTCATTATAAATTACTTCATGGAGCCGCATTCTGAAAGATATGGTTTATTACTTAGATTGATATTTTGAAGCCAAATAGAAAACAACCGGGATATGGATGAAGGACTCATCAGTCAACAACGCTTTCAAAGATGTACGTGATTATTAGCTTGCAAGGCGCCATCTGCAGGTGAATATTTTTACTATAATTTTGTTTATTTAAAGTAACTTTATACCATGCATGTTTTAAAACTTAACTGCGTATTAGTGAAAGCTATTCTCATCTTTACAAAAAATAAAAAATTAGAAATGACGTAGAAAAAAAAATACTGAAAAATATTAAAGAAAAAATCGCATTTTTTAGCAGGATTAAAATATTTTCAAAAGTACATTTTTTTGTTAGAATTTGTAAGACTCATTCTGGATTCTAGTTTAAAATATAATTAAACCGATTCAACATATTAAACAGTCAATTTCTTTGGGTATGAAATATATTTCAAAAGAAATATATAATTCTTTCTTTTTGTATAATACTAGAGAAAATTTCAAGTTGGAATTTGTTTATGGTAATTCTCTTAATTTACATTAAAAAAAAACTATTTTATAAGAAATAACAGTTGTTTAAAAAGTTTTTCAAAATTATTTATTTTCTTATAGAAAAAAAAGTGCATTTTTTTTAAAAGTTAATGGAACTGACTAACTTTTTTAATTATGTTAGAATATTAATCACAATAAAAAATTTTTAATTTCTATAAGAACAATATATAAGTTTCTTATAGAAATATACTGCTAAAACAAATTCCAGAACACAACATGTATGAATATATTTCACGATATGAAGCAATCCAGTTTACAGTATTCACAGAAAAAAGTATATCCTCCAAATTAATGGTAAGGATATTGATGAGCGCTATTAAAACACAAATACCAAACACATAATACATAAATTACAAAAAACCACCTGACAAAAATCCCTGAAGGGATTTTCATAAATCCAAACAAAAATACACCTTGTTAGGCATTTAGAACAATGTAAATACTAGTTGCATATTATTAACCAGTTTATTTCACTCATTGAAAATATATAAATATTTATTTCATATGGTCTAGTTTTGAATAAGCAAAGAAGAGGAATTCCGTGTAAGGTGTTCATCAAAGCTATAAAAACTATAAAAACAAAAATTTTCTCATAGATTCAAAAAATATAAAATTCTCAAAACTAGCTTAGTTGGCAATATCTTAAAAATTTGCCACATTAACGAGATTTTCCCTCCTAAATGAAAAACATTAAAACGAATCAATCATTGTTAATATTAGCAGATTTTTATGAGCCTTAAAAATTTAATTGTAACTTTTCAAAAAATAAAAACAAAATATATATCACTATGAATTTTATTTTTAAGGATTTTAATGAACCTTTCTTAATATTAACAAGTTAGAAAATTTTCAGAATTTGCACAGAGAATGCCGAATCAGGTGAGCAAATTTCCTCCTCGCAATCATTAATAACTGCAACCATAAACTTGAGAAAATTTTTTTCATTAGCTTTAAAAATATGCCGGAAAAAATCCGAAATAGGCTCCTATTCTTAAGATCAAACGTGAATTCTGGTACGAATTGAGAATGGCCGCCATTTTGAAGCACTTGTTACATCTCGATTTTTATTTCATTTGCATATCTTCGAAGCAAATAAAGTTTTTAAATCAAGTAATATATTATAGCTTCAGTGCTTTGTCATTTAACAGTAAATATACTTAAAATCACGATAAAAATATCATTAATTCAAAATTGTCGAAAGCAATTTTAATAAATATAAAAACTTAATTTATATATTATTCGATATAAATTCATATATTATTTCATAAGGTAAAAGAGAATTTGAAGAACTGCTTTTATTAAGGACAATTAAGATACATGCAACAAAGTTGATTATTTAGATACATGATAATACCATTTCCAAGTAATATGAGAACTAGTTTTCCTTTTGACAGAAACTTCGCCAAGACTGTCACCTGTTAAGCGCCATAAATCTTTATCAAGTTTAAAAGCTGTTTATGAAATATTAAAGTGCGGTCTTTTTACAATGCATCTAATCTATAATCTGCTGTCTCAGCCTGCAACAAACTGTCTAGGAAGTTTTTGACTTACATGATACTCTGTCAGGTAAATAAAATAAAATTTTCTACAAAAACATTAATCTTTAAACTTACAAGGGATGTTTTATAATTGCGTATATTTTATTATAAAAGTTAATTAATTTCGTAAAAAATTAAGTCATTTATCGAGGTTTATTTTAATTAATATTTTTACATTTTAACTAACTCTTTGTTTCTTTTTAATTAATTAATTTTTCGTTACTTTACAGAAACATAATTATCACATATCCCCGTTAAATTAGTTATAAAAATAATTAAATGTATACATAACCATACTTAAAAACATCTTTATATTCATATGAGAAATTGCATGCTTTAAATTTAAAATTAAGTTCAATACCAGAAAAAAACTATCTTTTATTATTAAATATAAGACTAGGTTTTGATAGTCTGTGACCATATGAAATACTTATTTATTTGCGTCCGATATACCTTAATTTTTTTAACACTGTTTTTACAAAAGAATTGAAAAAAACAAGATTGTATAGATTGTTTTGCTAGCAGTTTGTATTTTTGTTTACATCGCAGATGCTCATTTCATATTCATAATCTGCATAATCCTGAAAGATACACATTTAAGAGGCAATTTCCAATGCTCAGTTCATCACTGGGTTATATCACAAACTTTAAGATCTTTGAATTGTCATTAAATTATTGATCTCAAAGTTGCATTTTTCATTGACATAATTATTTTTTTTTCTAAATTAAATTTATAAATGTTTTAGAACTTAAATTTCAAACAGCAAATCCATATTTATATAAAGCTCATAATAAAACTTCAATTCCTCAATTTAAACTTAACAGCCTTTTTCTTTTATCATTCAATCTTAATTAAGTGAAAAAAAGTAACTCATGCTTATTACTATACAATACTACAGTAAGCAAAAGTATTGCAGATTTAAAATGTAAAAAAGACTTATAAAAATAATTAAAAAAATGAAAATTAGAATTAAAAAATATATTTCCTCACCAAAAAAGGCCAACCATTTTTAGCGTAATAATACAAATAATGGTAATGAACCGAGCTAGCTACTTCAACATGAGTTTAACTCATGAATCATTTTAGATATTTAAAAGATAACACATAATTAAGTTTCGCAGTAAATACCAACCATAAGATGGTTCAATATAGGCGTTCTTGTAGAGCTTATGGGCGATATTGCCTCATTTTTATCAGTCAGGATTATCGTAGAATTGCACATATCCTTGAGTCCCGATTTTACAAGGGAATCTTGATTCTCAACGTTTTAAAGCCTTTTTCCCTCACTGACTGTTCTCCAAAAGGCTATGTACTTGGACAAAGTTCCTGTTTACTGGACACGGAACTGCGACTGCTCATGTACCCAACTTGTTGTTGAGTAATTCTTCTGCATTTGCGAACGAAAATAAAAAGAAGGAAACACGATCCGAAGACAGCTACTTGCGCCACGCTTCCAACAATTGCCACTGTGTACAGCACTGGTCTTGTAAAACACAATCCTTTCTCTGAGAAGTGGATGGTTTCAAACTCACCTGCAATAAACAATGCAATTTTAAGTTATTAATGCATATGATATGCACATACATGGTTACTTACAATTCTCTCCAAGTTTTCTTAAGACTATAGTAAAAAAGCACAGCGAAAATAAACTTTGCACTAAATAAAGAAGTAATTCAGTTTCACTTACAGAACTTGCTTCTGTTCAATGTGTGAATCCTCAATCACGAGGCTAACATTAATGCTATAGACCAGTTTCTACCACGCATTACTATGGTATGATGGCCTTGAATATATTTGAATCAATGGCATTGCTCAATGAATCAATGTTGCATATTTGAATCAATGACTATCAATGGCATTAAATATATTTGAATTCCCTCACACAATTTTGCTAAATGCTCCACAAAGAGCCGTGTTGGCTCTGCGTATAGAGCACTCGCCTCCCATATGACGTGACCCAAATTCGAATCACAGTGGTGACTGGTTGATATAAATTCTGTGTCCGGTCCTCACCGACTGCAATGCTGATGTAAAACATGCTCTGTGATAGGCGGGTGAGAATACCCTGGTCGACGGGCTAGCTGTGGGTAGTCATAGTGGTTTTCCTCTCCATGTGACACAAACGGTTTACTTTCTTCAAAACGTCTTCCGCGAAGACTAGCCAGCTCTAATAATTGATCAGGAGTTCCCTTGCCTTCTAGGTTGAATTCAAAATTACGGAATTGAACATTGATTGTCGTAAATTCAGAATTAGGTCTGTTATTCAACGCCAGGAATGAAATAAAATTAGAGTTAGTTTGGTAAGAACTGGTCAGTCGCATTTACGCATGGCGTGTGAGCAAGTGTTCACACACAGGATGCATGTAAGGTGTGTAAAAAAAAACTTTATTTTTTTCTGTATTAAGTGCAAGGTAATATTATTACTGTATTTATTTATTTTATTTCATATATTTCTTCAGACTTCTATAGCCCTGATGAGATTTAGGACAACCCTATGCACAGTGGGCAAAATGAAAAACGAGCCACCCTGAATAATTTTGATTCAGTGATCTAGAGCTCAATCTTAAACGTTCAAAAGGGTGACCTTACAAATGTTAATTAATGCAAACGATTTAAGTTGCAATATCATACACAAAAACACTACATTTGCTGCGATGGATTTCGAATTTTTGACCCCCCAAAATATAGGAGGTAGTCTGAATCTGGAAAATATGATTTCAAGACTTTGGTCAGAAGCGGGGAAGTTTGGACCCCTTAATGTTAATTCTACCTATCGCGTATTTCGGCATATCTCGAAAATGTTTTAAGCAAAATAACAATAAAAAATGCATACAATTATAAACTTCATTTACTTAAAGATAATTCCGTGGAAAACTAACTTTTAGACAGTATTTACTATTTTTTATTAGTTTATTTTATAATAGTTGAAAAAAAATTGAATTGTAAGTTACGCAATTTTTTACATAATTTTAAAGAATGTATTTTTGCATGGCAAAACACAAAATTTGAGCAAAGCCTGAGAAATTGAATTTTAAAGATACGGCTTTTTCAAAATTTGATTTCTCAGGAACTATTCGACCAGTTTCGCTCATACACTTGTTTTTTTGTGTCATTTAAATTTGCATTGGTTAAAATGATGTGAAAAATTGTATACCTTATAATTCAAAACTTTTTCGACTATTATTAAATAAAATAATACAAAATAATAAATATATACTAAAAGTTATATTTTGCATGAAATTATATCTCTGGATCACGTCGAAAAAAAAAGTATGTTTACTCAGAGAAAGTGCTTTGTTGTGTCTAATTTTGTAATTTAAAATATCGTCTGCACTAATAAATTAGTATATTTGAGGTCACCCTCTCGAACCATTAAGATTGAGTATCAGAATGTAAAAATCCAATTTGATCAAAAGCTATTAAGGGTGGACCGTTTTTTATTTCGGAAAATGTACAAGATATGTAGGAATATAAAGTCATATAATATGTAATTGAATGGCTTGAGGAAATATAGTGATAATATACACTTTTCTATAAGTGGTTGTAACTAGATAGCAGTATAATATACGGGAACATTCTATAACCAGCATTAACGCAATTTTAAAAACACAGTAATGAGCAATTGGCCTATAAACCTCAAGTCTTTCAATTAAATTGGCTTATAAGCCTCAAATCTTTCAATTAATCCCCCGATTCAAATTATTTAGAAGAAAAAAAAATTCAAGCGCTATTGAATTAATATACTTTCTTTTGTTTTATATAATTATTTTATTTCGCATATTATTACTTCATTTTATAAACTCATTTGCTGAAATTTATTTTTCACTTATTAAAAACCAAGCTATACTCCCCAAATATTAAAAAAATAACGCTGATATTATAAATTCGGAATACGTAGAATATTTTGTGTAATTTTAAAAATCATTTATTTGTTCTAGTTTACAGTTCATAAATTCAATGTCCCGAGAACTAATTTATTTATGAAAACATTGTGTTAATAACAGGTTTTTTATTAATAACATGTATTTTATAATTCTCACCTTTATATGAGTACTTAACCTAAACATGTCAGGCATTGTATACAATGAATTACATAAAATACAGGATCACATGTTGCGAACAACATGTATATAAATCATGATATCATTTGAAAAGATACGTAATGAATATTATATATGTATTTTGCGGCAAACTTTTTGTAAATGCGGATATATTATGATTAGAAAAAAACATCAAGATTAAACGATCAAAGATAAAAAATTATTTTTACTGTAAATATTAACTAGCATACTTGAAATGGACATTACTTTTTAAAAAAGATTGTGTGTTTAATAGTTCATTACATTTAAGACCAAAATTACATTTGTAGAAAATGTAATTTACGAATGCAAACTTTAAATCAGTAAATAACTCGAATTGTTTCGCATTCACGCAAAACATAAACACCAAAAATCAATCTGTTTTGCCTAAGTTATTTGTCATTACAACGTATGTCTCATTTAACACTAAGTAACACAAAACAATTTTTACCAATAACAGCTTATTGCACAACTCAATAAACCAGTTTCAAATAAGACGTTGACAACCAAAATTCAATTGTTTGTGACACATCCCTCGCTATTGCCACCACTCTGTGATAAATAATTAAAATGTTGTCTCTTCCACGAGAATCGAACATAAAATTTCATTCACTGAACAGTTCTTTTGTGTATTAGTTTGAATACTCTGAAGATCGATGGCCAACGACATATTAGAAATGGTATACAGAATGACAGTCTATCACGATATGCAAATACAAGAACTAAGAAAGTGTAGGTAAATCAATAGCTACAACACGGCTTCCTGAATATATATTAGAATCGCTGCTCAAAACAAATTCAGAAGTCTGTCCCATAGGGGAGTTTATATTGGCAATCGGTAAAATTCTAGGAAATCGTCTCAAAATATTGAATTACAACTGCTGCGGTTTGAATGACAAAGTATTGACATGGGGTTAGAATAATCGCCAAGGGAGGCCTTTTGCAATTATTTGCATTAAATTTGGGATTTATTGCGGATCTCATTATGCCACGTTTCTGTCAATTGAAAGAAATGTCAGAGGGAAAAATGGATGCCACTGTATTGCGCCAAAGGACGCCGTGAAGAGAAATTTAAATTGGTGAATAGTTATTGGAAAACTGCAAAGTATTTAGACACGAGAGTTGAATATTTTATCAGTTTGAAGTCATTGACATTTAAAATTCAAATAATGTGGCATTAATCATCGTCGCACTTTATTAAACTCATCGAATAGAGTTGGTGAAATTCAAATATATAATGATTTTTGAATAATCTATTCCATGAATATTTAGCTCTTAATATAGCAAACTTTCACTTCTATTTTGTTATTATGAATCAAGTTGAATTCTATAATCCACAATATTGAGATACAATCTATAATGTAAAGATTTAAAAATATATTTTTATGTATGAAACAGAGTGTTTTATATGACGCAAACTACACTTTCTTTTAAATGCAAAATATTTACAGTAGAGATCTTCATATATGAAGGATGTATCCTATCAAATGCTAAACACGTTTAGAATGAAAGAACTCAAACTCTTGGCTTTGGCTCAAGTTTAATTTGAATGAAGATTTTTTTTTGCAGAAAAGCAGAGTTAAACCTCTTATTACCTGCAGATTTAGTGAACTATTCTGATTTGTAGTTAAACATTTTTAAGCTGTTCGCGAGTACATTCTGATTTAACCTACAAAGCAAGTAAGCCGATGGTTTTCAAACATTTATAATTCAAAAACTGATAAAAAATTTGGAAAAAAAATCTTGGAATAAATTTACATCATATGACATGACATTCAAATGTCAAGGTGTAATTACTTTTCCCAGAGTTTTCGAAATTAGTTCAAGAAGTTTCAGATAGATGGCGATGAAAGTCTCTCTTATTGATCTTTCAGTTGCGTTTACTAATTTTGTCCTCCGATTACAACAATCTTCATTTCAAAAATATTGTTATTTGAACTTCTGAGGAGAAATCAAAACATTTTGACGTGATTTTAAATTATTTTTTCCATGATTTATATGTTTCACTACTTGTAGCGACATCTGCTAGAATATGTTTGAACTAAAATTGAATACTCTGATAATAAAATTAATGCACTGATGCATAAATTTGCATCAGTAATGGTTAACGTATTATCCCACTATTTATAAATAATATGTGTTCAAAAATATTAGCAATCAATCTCAATAATAGTCGCATATAAAATAAACTAATCCAATGGCTAAAATAATAGGTTTATGTTAAATTCTCTCTCTTAGATAAAATTAGGCTTGTAAACCTTTCAAACATTTCTAGACTAAACAATTTTTTTTCAGATTTTGGAAAAATAAAAGAAACGTCAAACAATTTGCAATAAATAAATAAATATTGTTTAAATCTCGTGAAATTCGTAGAAACCTTTCATAAAAAATGTGTTCATTTTTCAGTTTTATTTCTTAATATTTTATAAGAAAATACGATACAATTAAAGATGTCACGTAGTTGAATCAACTATTTAGTGACTTTCTTACTTTTTTTAATGTTGTTTAATTGAGATTTTTGATATAGAAATAAAGAATCTTACTTTTATTTTTCTTGCATCATATATCTTATTACTTTTTGTTGTTTAAATGATACAATTTTGAGCTCTGAACGTAATTTTTTCTTAAAGAACTAAGTCTTTTTAGTATGCCCTATTCTCTTCTTAAAACTGCTTGTTCAATATTATCTCCTTATATTTAAATATGAAATATATCGGACGCAACCAAAAATTAGTGCAGATCACTGAAATCAAACATTCTCAAAAAAGTCTTAACTCGAAATTTAACCTAGCAAACAAGATTTAGTGTAATATTTTCAGGGCGAAGGAAATAAAAGAAGACAACAAAAAAAGAATGTTAGCAGTAAAAGAGAGTTAAAAAAAGAAAAAAGACATCCCTAAATTTCCTAAGCACCAGTAAAATGACACGTTAACGCCAGCTGTACGCGAGAAGTTATATATTTTTTCCCGTTTTCTCATTGTACTTATCCTAGGATAAGATGCTAGGAAAGAATATATATCCTAGAAGTTGATAACGGAAAAAGTAGGGAGAAAGATGGGATTTTGTGAAGCTAGGATACAGTTTCAGAAAAAACTCGTAACTTTGAGTTAAGCTGTCCGCATAGGAAACAACTTGTGGTAAGTAAATAAAAAGTAGAGACTAGAATTATAAATCTGGAGAGAGATTTCTTTTATTATTTTTATCTTAAGTCTTGAATCAGAGATAAAGGATGCATTCGAGCTTTTTTTCCCCGTTCACTATTCTATTTTGTTTTGTTTATTGGTTCTTAACCTGGCAAAATGTGGGTTAAGTTAAAGAAATCCGAAGAAAAATGTTTGGACTTTCCAATTTCATCATCCACTGAATATCCATGAAAGATTTTTTTTTTTGGCGATACATTATTAAAGAAGTGTTTTCTTAAATTGTTAGATGTTGTCAGGAAAAGAAAATAAATGCATCAGATTAAGTGTATTCATTTCAGTAACTTAAGTTATTTTCCTAATATTGTATAAATTAAACAAAATAAAATAGTAAGTCCAGATTTTTTTTGTTCACTGTTTTAACCTTACTAATACTTGAATATGGCAAATGCAAAAAAAACGAGTTTTTCACTGACTTAATTTAGGAACTTGTATCTGCAATAATTAGGCTCATTGAATTTGCGAATAAAATGTTTACGATTTTGATTGACTAATTACATTCCATATTTTTCACCCTAACGTTTAAAAAACGCTTAATTAAGATATAATTTTGTGTTACATACGTTTACTTTAACTGTAACATTGAGAGTCATTTTAAGACATCGATATTATTTTATTTTCAAATTTTATTACCATCCATTAGCTTGAAATTTCAGAATAAAATATTAAATAATTTCTTAAAGATATAAATTAAATTTTTAAATTGGTGACTGGAATTTACCAATTAAACAAATTTGAAATTAAGATGATCACATCGGATTGGATATTTAGTTCAATGGCAATCTTTATCTAAAGAAAATATAGTTAAAATTGCAGTTAATAAATTCAACAAAATGAAAATATCAAACATATATATATATATACTATTTTTAAAATGTAGGTTACAAAAAATATTACTTTTTGCATTGTTCAAATTATATGGTTTAAATTCATTTTTAATGGTCTAAACAAAGATTTTAATTGATCATTAATTTAAATTATATATATATATATATATATATATATATATATATATATATATATATATATATATGATGTATTTCAAGACTTTATCCTACACATAACTCTTTAAAATTCTACTCTCCGTTTCTCCTTTGAGAATAATATGAGAAAATATTGGGAAGAAAAAGAGGCAATAGGGACCACTTTTGCCAGTCTTACAGATGGCATTGATACGTGAAATGACCACCAACTAGAAATCCCATGACAATCAACGTATCCATCAACTTGTTTTACTTTTTTTACTGCTATCGAAAATCAAGCCTTTCTCTCAACTCTGTACTTCAATTTTTATGTACATCTCATTTCTTAATAAATTATGTTTCTTGATTTCCCCTTATAAAAGAAACGCAAGGTTTTTTAAACTTAAAGCAATATAGCTGTACCTTTTCTTTATTATAAAATTATTTCATATAGAGTGTCTTAAAACTACACAAAAACTGATAAGGTTAGAAAAACAAAACGTGTAATTCATGTAACAAGGGAGACAAATTTGCTCCCACAGTTCCTTGTTCTAATTTAAACAGTTCCCGATAGATGCCGTTGTAAATAGCACTTGAGGTTTTTTTTGTTATATTTTGATAACAAAAAATTGTTCTCCGATTAAGAATTGTGATTGTGGCTGGTGGGGAACATTTCGAATAAATTAAAAGTTTTTTTTGCAAACATTGGAAGATTTTGAAAATTGTGATGTTATTTCAATTGTTCAATATTACTCTACAAATGTACTGCTTGCAGCGTCATCTGTTGAATTAATTTTAAATTAAAAACAATGGCTATCGGAGGCAAAGTTATACCCTATCGCATTAATTTGCTGCAAGAGTTTGTATTTTAACCTAAAATGTTTCCCCAGTTTAAATTCTTAAAAAGTGTCATTCAAATTTAAAATAATCTATAAGTTAGCAAATTTCCATATCAATAAATTATTCGCTGAGAAAAATTACAAAATGAAATTTATCATTTGTTAACCGACCAAGATATTTTTTTCTTTTTTTCTCTCTTTGTACTTCTCTTTCATCCGTCCTTGCTAATCACCTTCTTATTTGTTTTATCACGCTCGTATGTGATTTCTTGATTGACCTCTTCCTGATTCTTATGATTCTCCTTAATTGCATTCCTACTTGCTGTTTATTTAATTTATTCTTGTTTTTCAGTATAATTAAATACAATCACTGTACAAAAATATTTTTTGACCATGAAAAGTCTTATTTTTTCTGACCACTAAACTTTCAATTGGTATACTGAATAAAATAATATTTGTCTCATAACCATATATGGCAACGTTACTTTTAAAAAGCAACGAGTAAAAGTACAAGTATTTTTAAAAAAAATTAACGAGTAAAAAGTAAAAAGTTCTTAGTTTAAAAAGTAACGAGTAAAAAGTACAAGTAAAAGTACAAGTACTAAACAAAAAAAGTAACGATTTAAAAGTACATTTCCAGGAAATCGAAAATTCAAAGTCACCTAAAATTTTATTGAATAATATTCTTATGTTCTTTAATGTTTTTGCAAAATTGCTGTTATTTATTTAATTAATTTTAATTTTGAAAGTTATGGATATTAATTTATTTTTAAATTCGGAAGAATATTATAATATAATTTTATAATATAATAGTATAATATAATTTTATAATATAATAGTATAATATAATTTTAAAATCAAATATAATTTTATTATCAAACTTTTTATGGATTTGCGCGAAAAAGAAATTTTATCTATTGATTTTAATTTTTAGCTTATTATTTTTATTTTTTTTAAATTACCATTGATTTAAAATTGTTTTACTCTTTAGAAACGCGTTTTAAAAGCATAAACAAAGCAAATACGGGGTTACAGATAGCTTTGTGATCTTTGAGCTAGTAAAAAATAATTGAATGTGCAGTATAAGTTGAAACAGAAGGTATTTAAACACGAAGTTAGCTGGAAATGCATATATATTGAACATTAATTTTATAAATTAAAAAACATAAGCATTTTTTTTAAATTTAATTTTTCTTCTTCTTTTTTTCTTAGATAGCTTACCGAGTTTTAGAAAAAAGTAACGATTTCATTCGATATTTCCGTTACAAATACTTGTACTTTTTCCCTAAAAAAGTAACGAAAGTACAAGTAAAAGTACTAAAGTTAGAAAGTAACGAAGTACAAGTAAAAGTACCGGCTTTTACTTGTACCGGCGGTACAAGTAACGAAGGTAAAAGTACTGCCATATATGCTCATAACAAACAAATTTTTTTTTCTCCTCTTTTTCAATCTATGTCTATTTTTGATCTATTTATTGCTGCCATTACTAGTTTGGTACCTTTTTCATCACATGTTTCGGAAAATATTGTTTTTTTTTCTTATAAAAGGGATCAAACTGCTGAATATGGTGCTAAATAATATAAAGACAAGATGGTGCTAAAAATGCTTAAAATAAAAAATATGTGAAAGTATCCTTTAAGTTTCCCCTATACCTATAATTTTTTATAGATACTTTATTGCATTTTTTAAATATTATTCAAATCAAGATGTACATTTGAACGCATGAGTTTAAAAAAGACACAAATGTAAACTTTTGCTCAAACGTTAAAATTTTAAGTTCTGCAAAAATATATAATTGCTCATAAAGCCTTGCCTACCCTAAAGAAGTTTGATAGAGGTAGAAATCATACTTAATAATTTATTTTCCCCCTCCCTTCAAGGAAAATTCAAGAAAGCGTACTACTTAGCGAAAAGGTGAGTTTTTCAAGAACCTAGAATATTAATTTTCAAAAATTGATTACCTACTAAACATGAGATTGAAGCACTGCCAACTAATCACATGCAGTGTTTCCTATATTAATTTGCATTTCCAATTTATAAGAAAAAAATAGATTGGAATAAAAGGAAAAGGGACTATTTTTATCTGCCTCATTAATGTAAAATGTACACATATATGTAAAATGACAACTACGAATCCCTGGTGATCTTAATATTCAGCCACTCACACTGACGAGAATTGAAAAAAAAAAATTCAAGTCTTCCAAACATAAAAATATTCTAGACCTATGAAAGAACTCTTTCATAATTATTATCTTGAAAATTAAAAACATTGATTATCAACTTTATAAAAGGTATCACCTACTAATCACTTTCATATTTTTCTTTATGAATCCGTTTTTTAAAATAACGAAAGAAAATATTTTGAAATAATTTGGGAAAGCGACCATTTTTGCCTTCTTATTGATGGCCCAAAGATGTGAAATGGCAACTAACTAAGAACCCCTGGCAATCTCCATATTTATCATCTCACACTCCAATCTGACGGGAATTGAAGAAAAAAAAATCAAATTCAAGTCTCTTTCTAAATTCAATTTGTATTTCTGGATAAAAATAATTTATTTTACTCTCCTTTAATGGATTATCTTCTTCAGCGTATTCGATTATTCTAAATTTTTAGCAGTGGATTCTTCTGACAGACTAATTGATTCGGACAAAGTCCTAGATGACGTAATAGTGCAAATAAATGTTGATCGATTGAGATCCTTTGACATACCAACCCCCCCGTTTGAAGTTATCGTTTGATGAATAGTGTCGCAATTCAATTAAGGTAACTGGATTAATTTGTGGAGAAAAATTGTTCTGCTTTTATTCAATTTCGGAAGGTATGAATGCCCCCTTCTAGTTTTAAAATGATTAGTTGCATAGTAAGATCGTTAATCTTCCTTAAATACTAAATTTCTATAATTGTATGTAAACAGCAGAATACTTTACACAGCGGAATAAATATCAATCATTATTAGAGAGACCTATTTCTGAGTTTTGCAACAATTCACTATACAATTTGTTACATATTTAAAAGGAAAAGAGCCATTTTTATCTCTTGACAGAGTAATGTAGTGAAAAAAGTAATTTTCAGTGCATTTTACATTGAAACATTTTACATTTTTAATACATGCTTGAAAAATATGATGTCATTGTTTCTAATGACACTAGGACAATCCAAGTTCGTAAGCCATTAGCCTTTTGAAAATTAAGTCAAAAAGGTGCGCGTTTCGTTTGTCAGGAGAGCACCGCATGCGTGAAAGTACGCCTTGGCTCAGAAACCCATGTATAGATGTCAGAGCCACTCATTTGAAAAATATAAATTATTGTTAATAATAATTATTAGTATATTAAAAAATGCATGTAAGTTTCTTAATTGTATGTTGACTTAAAGCCATAATAAAATCTAAAAAAAAAACGTTATGAAAATTTTTGCAGATACTATACTTTTTAAGAAAAATAGGTTCATTGCGCACATACGAGGGGGTAGAGACCACAACTACCACAGTTTAGGCTGGGTTCATTTTGTCCCCGGTGATATGAGAACCGGAAAAAAGTTTAAAGTCTAAGAGCGAGTCGCGGTGGCTCAGGGGATAGAACATCCCACGATTGCTGGTTGATATGAATTCTACTCTCGGGTTATACTGATTGCAGTGCCGACGTAAAATATCCTATACCGTAGGGCTAACCGTGGGAGGTTTTCGTTTTTTTTTCCTAACGCAAATGTGGCTGTTTAACGCGGGTTAAGAAACATAATAATGTCTAAGAGAAACAAAGCAATTTATTTATTTTTACTGACTTAATATCTTTAAAATTTCTGATTCTGCTGTGAATATTTTTCATTATTTTTACAGTCACTTTATGTTTTTAATGTTCTCCAATTTCTTATTAGACTCCTGACGATTTCCTACAGATTTGAATTTTTATTGTTATTCATTTATACAGGATATGGATATGAAACTTCAAAAGAAGCTCATATTAATATGAACGGTGTAAATTAAATCCATGATATATTTTAGCAATTTTCATATAAATATCAATAAGAAATATTTTAAAAAGGAACATATTTATTAATTTTTGCATGTGTATTTAGTATTTTCTTAAAATAGAAAACAAGCTTTTAGGTCACAAAGGCATATATGTTTTACAGAATACATAAGTAACTTACAACTCATCTTGAAAAAAGAATTGATACGGAACTCATATAAAATTATTTTTTCAAAAGTGTCTACAACTGAGCTACGTATCGATCCCGTTATCTACCTATACGGAATTAAACTAGATGATGACATTTAATAAGTAATGACAAACCGCCTCGAGAATTTCGACTAATACTTATTTACTCCTAATCACTTGGAGAGGGTGAAAATCATCTAGGAGTATCTTCAGTCTCCTAAAGAATCATCTTCCAGATGAGGGGATGGGGCGAAACTCCCGCCCTATTCCCTTTTCCAATTCGATAACGACCCCAAATTAAGTTCCAAAGATAGAACGTTGGAGCAAGGTTAAGCCATGACAGGTCATAGAGGCATGACTGATTATCAGGACTCGTCCTCATCGCTTCTTTACATCAGTAATAACCGATACTGGAAGGCTTAATCCTTTGATTACCCCAGCAAAACTTAATGCCGGAGGATGAAGAGGATGATGCAGGGAGTGATCTTAAGCATCGTTGGAGGACCACTGATGTTTATGGGATCATTCCCGAGAAGGATTAGTTTCTTTCTTTGTTTAGAGGGAATGGGTTCTTAACGTTCAGATCTTTTTGTATTGAGTCGATGCGAAAATTTCCATATAAATTTTATTTTATGCGTGATGGAATGTGAGTTACGACGTATCGTGAGCAAGAGATATTGTAGATCCAATGTCTCGCCATTAGAGTTTAGTATAAGATGTCTGTTAATGACTTAAGATTTTATCGAAACACAATGTTTTATAAGAACTTTCTCGATGCTTTCTTAGATTCTGAAGTTAATTTTTTCGAATTCACTAAGAGAACGCTATACACCGGAAGAAACTGTTCCTGGCACGTTCTTTTTTCATTCAAAAAATTATTTAAAATTTAAAGCCTGGAACGAGTGGCTTATGGTATAACTAGAGTAAACAATGAAGTTTCAAATGCCCACATATTTTGCATTCCAAAATATGCAAACAAATTATAGCAGACAGGATTATTCAGAATTACGCAGTGGAGTAAATTTGTTCGCATTTTGAGATTTAAAAAAAAAAAAAAACATTTGAAACTTTATGATTCACTCTAGGTTCATCTGAAATTACTTTTCCCAAATTTTTCAATACCAATGGAGGTGCAACGGAATTTGCCATGAAACGTTTCTCCCCTGTGTTTCCACTTTGCCCTGTATAGAGAGTTAGAAGAAAACACATAACCTTAAGCAACCTTTGATCTCATTACCAAATTTTTATACCAAGAGATATGTTAATAATGATAACTATGATAAGACCAGATTTTAATTTTCGTTGTGAAATCTGATATAAAAACTAACCTACATAAAACTTTGATTTTTCAAAAGATTCACGTTTCTAAAACTCAAAATGTAAGGAATGTACGCAATCTGGAAAATATGGTCCAGATAGGTGGATCATGCTTTTGCTTACTCGCAGAACTAATGTTATTTTTATTTATTTTTTTAAGAAATCTTAGTCAGTCTATTACTGCCTTGTTTGATTATTCGTTAGATTTCGATAAAATTTTTGCTCTTTTCCAGCTCAGATATAAATTTTCAAACATTTGCATACGTTTTGGACATTATTTTTGACAAGGATTCTAAACATTATCTACTATCTACACATTAAGAGTGGTGATTAAGAAACATCCTGCATTGTTGGAAATATTTTCAAGCACAGTAAACCATAGTATTCTCTAAATTTGTTCCAAATTTATCATGACCCCAACAAAAATACATCATAATTTAAATTAATTTTTGTTAAATATAACAAAACGATATAATGGTTTTAGTTGAATGGAAATAGGATTTATTTAAATGCCTTATTAAAGATGCAGCATGTTTTAATCGAATTTCTGTCTATATACTTTTCTTATTTTTCATAGTATCAGTGATCATTTGGCACTTAACTAATAATTATCTATTTGATTGTAAATAAACATAAGTGAACATGAGCGTTTCTAAAAATGCACTTTTTAATGCCTTAAATATTCTGATGATTCGTTACGCACTATTTACTAATATTTTCAAAGTAAATTGATTTTGAAAATATGAGTCAAAAACATTTTCAGTGCCTCATTGTAAATTTGCTTTGGTTTTGCTTTTATAGTATGACGAACTATGAAATTTTAAGCTCTACAAGGAAGTCCCAATTAGTTTTAGTCTTTAAAATAAAACATTTTTTTTTCTACTTTGGAATTTTCTATGTTTAAAGAATTTTAAACAAGATTGTTTAAACAATATTAGCAAATTACCACATTTTTAACAATAAATGTATGACTACAACAAGAACACCTACTCCTCTACTCATCATGAATTTCGTTTTCTAAATTCCAAACTATTGTTTAAAGATATTAGTAAATTGTTACATTTTAAATAATAAAGGTATAACAGCGACAAGAACATCAATTTCTCTACTTATCACTAATTTCGTTTTCTAAATTCCAAACTAGTGTTTAAAAATATTAGTAAATGATCACATTTTAAATAATAAATGCATAACAACGATAAGAACATCTATTTCTCTACTCATCACCAATTTCGTCTTCTAAATTCCAAACTAGTGTTTAAAAATATTAGTAAATGATCACATTTTAAATAATAAATGCATAACAACGATAAGAACATCTATTTCTCTACTCATCACCAATTTCGTCTTCTAAATTCCAAACTAGTGTTTAAAAATATTAGTAAATGATCACATTTTAAATAATAAATGCATAACAACGATAAGAACATCTATTTCTCTACTCATCACCAATTTCGTCTTCTAAATTCCAAACTAGTGTTTAAAAATATTAGTAAATGATCACATTTTAAATAATAAATGCATAACAACGATAAGAACATCTATTTCTCTACTCATCACCAATTTCGTCTTCTAAATTCCAAACTAGTGTTTAAAAATATTAGTAAATTATCTTATTTTAAATAATAAATGCATAACAACGACAAAAACATATTTATCTACTCATCACCAATTTCGTTTTCTAAATTCCAAACTAGTGTTTAAAAATATTAGTAAATGATCACATTTTAAATAATGAATGCATAACAGTGACAAGAACGTCTATTTCTCTACTCATCACCAATTTTGTTTTCTAAATTCCAAGCCTAAGTCATCGAAATCTCAAAAGAATAATAATTATGTTCGAAAACAAGCGCATGTCTTCAAAACGCATGTTATTTAGTTTTAAATATGCAATAATGAATTCGATTTCTGGTTGGGGAAATTAAGAATTATTATAAGTTTCGGAGAACCACTATTGCTACACCAGCCCTAAAGGGAATTTGCAACTGCTGATTCCAAAAATATCTTCTAACTCATAATTTTCTCCCTACGCATATCGATGCTCTTTTAATCTTTTAACAACTGGCAACACTGTCGTAAATTCCGATATTCCCGAAAGAAGCAGGCACAGCTTCGAAATAGGGTATTAATCATAAAATACGATTACTCCAAAAATCGGATTATTTGAGAAAGAGGCTACTCCTCCGACGTCTAACTGAAAAGAGGAGTTAGGCTTATCAAAAATATGTCCGCATGGGAGACTTTTTGTTTCAGAATCTACTCCGATTCTAAAGTCGGATGAATGTTCTAATCGGTTTATATTCCTTTACGTCATGCTTTGGAAACAGTTAACTCTTCACCCGATTTCTAAGCATTGCAAGGAATTATGTAATACAATACCATCAATGAGTGAAAGCGTAGAGATTGGTAACAAGTAAAATCTACTTTTCAAAAGCTTGTTTTAACAGAATAAGAAAGTTAAAATTTACTTACATATTGCAAATTTGTAATCGTTAAGTACTCGAAGTAAAGGGATTAGGCAGATTTGAATTTGAAAACGTGCTCCGGTTTTAAAGACGCTCATCAAAAACTCGAACTATCAGAACAACTTTTAATTGTAAAGTTTAGCAGTTTATTTACAAGTTATATTCAATGTGTTGTTAAAGTATTTTGTAAGATTTAATCAGGAATTTCTATGACGCATCCACATTAAAAGAAAATTATAATTAGCAGTTTAATTTGTTATAGATGGTTGTACTAGTGCATAATTTTATTTATTATTCTTTTTAATTGTAAAATTATATTCTCTTTACGTCGTGCTATGGGAACAGTTAACTCTTTAGCCGTTTCTATATATGATATATAAATCTAATGATATATATTACACCATTAAATAAGAAGTGTCTCGATAAAATATGGCAGTTAAGTAGAACCGTTTAGCTCTAACTGATCTTTGTACCTTAACTTGTTATGTCTTATATTAACGTCTGAAGACATCCAAATGTGACGTCGCGACTGGTGAACATTGATACCTTATTTTGATCTACTTTGCAAATACTACACGTGACTTTTCAAGATAATATCCCTGACTGTACTGTTTTTGATGCAATTTGATAACGTTGATATTAGGGTCTTTAGCCATTTTTAGTTTCTTAACAATGTGTGAAATTGTTCAATACAATATCATCAACGAGTAAGAACATGTAGATTAGTAATTATACAAAATCTACTTTTTATAAACTTGTTTGAACGGAAAAGGAAAGCGAATAATTACAGATTTACGATAAGAAAATTTTAGGAAATTAACCTGATGGAAATATACAAACATGCTTGAGTTTTTAAGATATTTATCGAAAACTTAAATTAGTAGTGTAATTCATAAACAAATTTAAATATATTTTACAGCTAGTGGTTTAAAAAAACTCTAATTCTACCTCTAGATTTCCCTCAAATTCGAAAATGCATAAGCATACATTGTTAAAACAGTTCAAATCTATAACTTATTATAATAAAATGCAGTAATAACTCAAAATCGTAAAATATTGAATTATCCATAGCGTAATTTTATCCATAAACAGTATATGCTATATACATATAAAATTATCTACAATCATAATAACGTCTTTCTTAGTTATTGTGTTACCAAATGCATAATAAGTAATAAAAATAATATATAAAAAATAATGCATAAATATTTGTTAAAAATACCCCAATTGCTCATCGGCTTTCAATTCTTATTTACGCATAGAAAGCAAACAGAATTGATAGATGCCACCGTCTGAGATAAATCAGCATTTCCAAAATCTATTAAAGAAGAAACGTTACAAGTAAATAAAAAAGGGTCGTTCGAGCTATCTCCAGATAAATTCATCCTATATGGCTCATCAAGCAGTAAACAGAAAAGCTTTTGGGCTTAAATCCTGTTTTTTTATATTCAGCCGAGCCTCACCTACATCATTTTCTCCACAGAAGAAAATAGCCCCTGCATTTTGCCCAACCTCTGGTTGATATAAAAGACCAGCACTGCATCATCTGGACCATATTTATTATTTCTTTTTTTTTATTTTCACCTTTTACTTTTTTTAGGGCACTAAAACACGCTTTAGCGAGCTGCGATAACCAGCCTAAAATACCATGACCCCGTACCTTCTTGGATATCCATTAGACATCGTCTTTAGGGTCGGGATGGATGACTGGGTTTATCACCTTCCCTCTTCAATTCGTTGCTATTGACTGGTTTGTTGGGGTCATTTCTTGATCTTTACCGGTAGGTATATTTATTTTTTTTACACAGCAATGGAATGAGTGAGGTGTGCACAATTATTAACGGCAGGAAGTTTGCGCAGTAGAAAATCATTCGCTCTTCAAACCTTTGATCTCCAGAATTGTTGAAATTGCCATAAATACTATGGATGTTTAACGAGATGTTGATGTCCCTTTAACAATGTAGATTGACCGAGAGAAATGAACTTGCAACGTCTTTTAGATTTATAGCTTCAGGGAAAAGCAATAATTTTAGCACAATAACCCGAATAAGTCATTTGCACAGTGGGACTGAAAAGCTCATCTTTTTTCTTACCAAGAAGTCGAAAATTGATAGAAACGGTGTCGAAAAAAAAGACCTCTTTACACTTGACTGTGTCAAGCATTTGGTCGGTGCTGTATTACCTTTTTTGTTCTTAAAGATATCCAGAAAGAGCACATCAAATGGTATTTCTGAAAGCCTCCAATCATATTTAATATAAGAAAATTTCAAACAAAAATGATTTAAAAAAATTAAAATAAATTTAAAATTATATAGTATTCAAAATCATTTTTGTTTTTTATTGGTTTGTAAACTCAAGTCTAAAACGTAGTTTGATTAGAAATTTTCTTGACAGCGACAGGTTTTATTTAATAATTTTTTTAACATTGTTTCAAACAAAAGTTTCATAATGTAGACCGAGAGATGAATATTAACTTGCAACGTCTTTTATATTCGAAGCCACAGGAAAAGCGATAATTTTAACACAATAAATCTAAATAAGTTATTTGCACTGAAAGTCCATCTTCTAATAATACATTTCACGGATTTCATGAAAGTTCACGGTTTATAATGATATATTTATGATAATATATCACGTAATTTATGAGTTTCTGTTTGTGGACTGTCATCTGTTGTTTCAGTTTTTAAGTATGCCTTAAGGAATTATAATTTGAACAGCTCTAGTTACAAGCGGGCTTTGTTACTAGTTACTAACACCCTCTTTTTTAACATTCCTAGACCCCTAAGATTTTGAAAAGGGAATACATTTTGGTTAACACCTATCTTCATATTCAATTTCATAGCATTTTTCACAAACACGTAGTTTACAACAGACGCGTCCACAAACACGACACACAAGTATTTCTCTTTACCCGATATTTATTATTTTAGGAGTTAAAAACGCACTGCTTGGAAAATTGAAGGATAAATAAGTCACAGTTAAGACAAAGCATTTTTTAATGCATGATTTCCGATTCGTTTTACAATTTAAATTTTATACTTCGTTATCGAATACTATAAGACGTTAACAATTTTCCCAAGAGAAACGATTGTTTTAAAGTTGTATTAAATTTCAATTCTAATTTTACCATACTTCTAAACTGAATTTTTACATTCTCTGTGCATTAACACGGATAAGTTTGTTTTATTTTGACTGGTCGCAGCCTTTACCACTGAAAACCACTAAGAGAGACAAATTTTTTCTAGAAATTATCTTGATAGTTCTACTACTGATGTTAGATAAAGTTTCCGTATCTGACGTAGATAAAGAATTGTGACAAGTAGTTTCAAACCCACTCAAAAAAGTAAGATATTTGATTGGGTTTTAACTTGGGTTGCTCGCCAAGTTCTGCTTTTGTGTTCCCCGTCAAATTCATGTATGTAAGTATATGAATTCACGCTCCATTTTTTTTAACCAGCAAAAGTCTTGAAAACTAAAGTTATTTGAATTACTGATTAGCTGATTTCGGTTTTTCCACATAAAATATAACTTTGCTTTTAATTCAGTACTGAAACTAAAGTTTCTAAATCATCCAAAATTTACTACGAATCTTTTGCCAGAAATCATTTATTCCATTTCTAAAGTAATCTTGAATCTCTGCAATGCTAGTAAAGTTCGTTAATGCTAATAACAACTTTTAATGCAGATTTTTATTTAAATAAACTACAACATAAAAAGTTATTAATCAATGTGAATTACTTATTTTTCAGATTGATGAAGTCAGTTGTAATGCATGACAGATCTTTCATATTTAATGTTCCAAGAAAGTTTACCTTGAGAAAAAAAAATTACCATACCACCATAAATAATTTTTGAACTAAAATTTTTCATTTCGCTTAAAAAGTTCTCGGTGGAAGACGAAATACCCCCAAAAAATGAAATTAATCATTAGGGGGTCCAAATTTTAGACAACTGTCCTGATACTACTGGAACATATTTCCCAGATTGCTGCTACCCCCTATATTTTGGAGGACAAAAATCCAGATCCATCAAACAAAAGGTATGTTTATTAAGAGAAATCATGTTTGTGTGACTAATGTCGTAACTTTAAATATCGTCTGCACTAATTAATTAGTACATATGCCGTCACTCCCTCGAACCATTAAGATAGAGTTCAACATCGTGAAGATCCGATGATTAGATTAAAAGTTATTCATGGTGGTTTGTTTATTTATTTATATACTTATTGCGCCAGTACAAATTTTAGAACAATAACCTCAGTAAATTATTGATTCACATTTTTATTGTTTCGGAGCTTAAAAACTAAGTTGATGCACTAAAATTAATATTACTCCATTATTTCAAACCTATGGTAAGCGCTATTAAAAATTAATTTTTTACATCGGAAATGTTAGATAGGTTATTAGTAACTGTAAATGATAGCGATTTTAATATTTCTGAAACTAAAGAATTACATTTTTCTTTTTATAAAAAACAGTGTCGCGTTGACAATCAACAACTAGTTGACTAGTCCACGAATTTATATTGAAATGTCACATGCAATGACCTTCAGAATATAGGACGACTGGAGAGAAACGAACTTGTCACGGTTTCCATATTTATTACTTCAGAGAAAGACAATAATTTTAGCACAATAACCTGAATACGTTTCGTTTCATAATTTTATGGTTCCAAAGATGCATCTCGAACTAAGATTTGAGACAGAAAACCTCAATTTCTATTTTGTTTGTAATATCCATTATTCTTTTTAACAAATTCAAGCTCCTTTTTATCAAGAGTAAGATGCTTTCGAAACCAAAAATCTAATATTATTGCATTCCAATTGTCATTTCATGTCAAATCTAGCGGTATATTTTATGACAAATTTGTAATATATAGTATATTAACAATTTTTGAATAATAATGTAAACTTAAGCATGCTGATAACAATCTTTGCAAATAAAGATAAATTTAAGTTAATTTTTAAAAAGTATTCGAATGAATTGTTGGTTAATCGATATTTGTATAAAAATTTTCATAAAAGTAAATGATGTAGAAAATTTCTTAATTTTTTTTTTTTTAAGAATTTTTCTTTTTATTTAAATTTAGAAGAAATAATGCATTAAAACTAGTTTAATAAAAGTCTATAAAGTGCATAGATAAGCATGCTTGTGTACAATTTTGAACATGCTTACTGTAAAATATTAATAAATTTAGCTGCAAATTAAATTATTTATAAAATTAAATGCATTAACATTTAAAATACAATTTTACTATTACTGAATATTATTAAAATGTTCTTTTTATTAATGCATCATTGAATATATTAAAATGTTTTTTCAAGTGAAACTAACCCAATTTCCTACGATAAAAAAAAGAAACCAGTTTCTCGTTTTCATGAACTATAACAGTTCTTAGAAAATTAAACAAGCTTCAAACTCTGAGAAAAAATTTTTTTCGCTTAAAATATAATTTATGTATCTATTTAATTATTTATTATTACTTTATAAATTACATTACAAAATACGGCTGATAGTAGCATAAGTTCTTACACTTTTAAATTTTCTTTTATTTTATAACCATCGTTCAACAGCCGACCCAATTTTGGGTATACGACAACCAATATTCAACTCCGTTGCCTTGTAATTCTGAACCCAATCCAGAAGACAAAGAAATTCCTGGATCAACTTTTGGGAGAAATTTGCCTTCACGGTGAACTTTTAGATGGAACTAAACCACATTTGAGTTACATGGAGAGGAAAACCATGATAACCTCCCATGGTTAGTCAGACGGCAGGAGGACTCTATCTCATGATCCGTCCACAACTGGGGATATTTTACGTCAGTTCTGTGGTTGGCACGAGTCGTGTGCGGAGTTTGAATCGACCAGCCATCGCAGGGATTTGAACCCGGTTCCCAGCGAACGAGCCCGGCTTTGCTGTTGTAATGAGTCTTTTTATTTCTGTGTTTTTATCGTTTCAGGCATTAATATTTGAACCAAGATATGTCAAACTGTCAACAAGTTGAATATTCAGTTTCTAAAAAATTGTAATTCACAGGTGTACTGATGAAATTACGTTGCTTAAATGAATTAGTTTCATCCAAAGTTTTACCATAATACATTCCTTTTCCCTAGCAATGAGAAAAAAACACCGCAGTATCAGAAAAGAATTTATTTATCTTTGAAATTTAGCGTCGGTACCGTAAAGTACAATTCGGATCAAATTTTCTGCAAACTTAGTAAGGTGTTAGGTTAAATCAGGTTTCTTCCAAATGAACCATGTTTTTGTCCAATTAATTTTAAGGAATAAGATAACACGTTTTACTTTAGCAGGGAAGTAGCCCCAAACAGGCGCAAAATACTTACAAATGTACTAATTTTATAACTTAACTGGGGTGATTGTGCTCCGGAAAAAATCCGGATTTCCGGATTTTTCGCTATCCGCGGTCCTAAACTTTCCGGTTTAATATTGGTATAATATTGGTATTTGAATTGATATTGGTATTTGAAACTAAGTTTTATTAAATTGTATTAAAGTTATTTAAGTTTATTATTTTTGTTTAATGCATGGACATGTTTTTTCTGTCGTTTCACTCACCTACCCCCGTGATTGTTTTTCAGTCATCATTTGTTTTTTCATTATTCAATTTTCATCATAATTGTTATGATTCAAGAGAAAAATTAACTGAATTGAAAAATAAATAATTGCTTGAAAAAAAATAATTAATTCTGAAAGTGGGATACAAGAGGAAGAAACTTTTATTTATATAGACAGAAATGATTGTGCTCTGGAAAAAATCCGGATTTCCGGATTTTTCGCTAACCGCGATCCGGAAGTTTTCGGAAATCCAAAGTCCAGAAGTTTCAAGAAATTATCGATCACATTTATATATAAAAATTCTTGTATATTTTATTTAAAAATAATAGAACTAGAATTTATACTTGGAATCTCTTTCATTTGTAAATATTTTTTAATAATAAATGAGATTAGAGATAAAAGTAAACTTACACGTAATTATTAATTTAATTTATGCTGCATATAATTCATTTAGAATTTCATGTTTTGAAAATTTCAATGATCTAAATTTATAAAGATATAAATTTTTTTAATGATTTTACTCAAGAAATTTTCAGGATTTTTGAGTTGGGCTCACAATCACCCCTGACTTAATCATTGATATTGTTGGCAGTTCATTTCTAGAACAAAGGGGTACAATGTTGCATAGCTTTAACTCTAAGTTACAGTTTCTTTTAATGTTTTATACAAATTTAACTTTAAAAAAATAATTCAGGATTTCAACTAAATTCATCTCTGAAATAAAAATTTCAAAGACTCCAAAATTTCTTCCATTATTTCCCTGACAACAAAGAACTCTGGTACTTCCATAAAACTAATTCATTAATACCAGCACCAATTCATTTCTAGAACGAAGTGATAAAATACCGAATATATTTGAATAATTATTCCCGGTTTTAAAGAACTGAGGAGAAAAAAAAAGCAAGTTCGTTATGAGCTGGTGATCATTCAAAATTCCCTTAGAAATACGCAGAAAACCGTATTTTTATTGTTCTCATTTCTCAAGCTTTCTCGCTGTTCATTTCTACATTCCATCCCTAATTTTAATGAATTCGGAGGAGCAAGAGCTCACTTCATAAATCAGAATTACGGATGTGCAATTCGTTAAGTAACTTGCATTAAGAATTAGAAGAAATATGATTTCGTTGTTAAAAAAGAAGGAAAATATTTAGAAACTGAAATAGCGTTAATTCGTTATTAACTTGGTAGTAAAAAAGTAACTTTCGAATTGGCATTAGTATTGTAGTATAAAGATCATAATGATTGTATGCTTATCATTATTTTTTCTAAAATTGATTGATAAAATATATCAAATTATCTAAACACGTGATTAATGCTTTTGGCGGTATAGCAATCAAAAGCATTTTTCAATAGATGCATCGCATGTAATAAGTAAAGCATGCATGTCTTTATTTTTTTTAAAAAAAATAATAAAACAAGTGTTTTAAATAAATTAAGATTCAAATACTAACAGCTAACAAAGCAACCTATTGTTACACAAATTGGCTGAAATCATTATATGGAGTAAAATTGAACATTCAAATCGTATTTTTTTTAAGTTTGATTACATTACATTGTGGTTCAACTTTAACAGAAACATGATTTATTTTACTCCTTATAAAATTTGCAGAAAATTTGCACTGACCAGAATGTATAAAAATAAGTGAAAATATTATAGTTAGCATTTTAATATTTCATGGTTGTGAAATACAGCACGAAACACTGGTATCTTTTTCTGCGTTAAAGTTAAAATCTTTCAAACGCGGATCACTTTTAAACTATATTTTTAAAATTTTTTTTCGCATATTTGAAGTTAGTTAGATCTAAGAGAAACATTTATTAATTACCGAAATTTCTTTAATTTACAAAATGAATTATTGATAATTTTTTGATTATAAAGGGGGAAAAAATTCAAGTTACTTTTTTGGGATTTTATATTTTAGTACAAATATAATTCAGATAATTTAGCCAATTTTTATCAAGATACTATTAGAATGACTTTTACCCCGGCCAGGTGGCAGAGTGGTTAGCGCGCTTGACTGCGAAGCCAATGGCCGCGGATTCGAATCCCGTCCTGAGCATGGATGTTTCTTTCTCTTGTGTTGTCCTCTGTTGTGTGTGATGTGTGAATGTGGCCCACCCTATGAACGGGTTTGTGTCAGTGTGGCATGAGCAATGTTACTCGCCTCCGTGACTTTGGTTCACAGGTGCCCACTGGGTAACGCGAAATGAGTAACACCTCTAGCATCTTCTACGTCGAAACGAATAAAGTTCAGTGCCTGCCATTCGAAAAAAAAAATGCAAAAAAGAATGATTTTTACAACTAAAAAAAGCTTGTTATTAGAGCGACAGAAAAAAAATATTAAAGGACACCGATATCCCATCTGCGTCAAAGGGTTAATGTAAACACATTAAAACTCTGACGAATTTAGGTGCAGTGAACGCGAAATGGGTCCCTTGTACCCCACCCTCTCTCTGGTAGGGGGGACTAGATTAAGACCGAGTATGCGTGGATGTGTCAAAATTAGTTCTGTTTTCTAGCCGAAAAACTTTGAATTACACTTCACTAGTCAAGAAAAAAAATAACCAACAATATTGCCGTGTTATTGTACATTAATTCACGGCTTCTTTGAAAATAAGTTTGTTTTACTATGTCAACTCTTTATTGTTCTTCTGTTCTTAAACTAGCCTTATTTACTGGAGATTATGAGTTACAAAAACTATTTAAATCTAGCTTATTATACATTTTCTAAGGATATCCACCTTAATTAATAAGGGTTTGATCTAATAATACCACTCTTCTGTTATATTTTGATAATCTCTGCTTTCGAGCTAAGACCGGGTACCGGGTATCTGCTAGGCACCACTAAACTGCATTACACCAGATTAAAGAAGATAACTTCATCCACGGCTGAAAATAGGTTTCATGGACCCCAGGACGAAATTTACGGTGGGCCCCTTGCTCAAAGCACAAAAGTGAAGAAATGACTAAGTGACGAAATAGCTATCTCCACTTATTCAAGGAAACGCATTGAGTCAAAATTAAAGAAATCTTTCGATGTTATACGATTTTTTTTTTCAAAACACAGACACACAAAAACAACAACCTCGCAGTGCCTAATGTTTCTACCTGGTCTAATAATCACTTTATCGTGGGTTCCATATAGTTGGATCACTGTCGCCCCAACAACACAAGAAAGGCAGAACAGAGAGACAAATTACACCCACGTCAGCGGGATTCGAAACAGGAATCGTCCTAGTACGAAGCTAATTCCTTGAGCGGTCGGCATATTTCATCACTTTATTTTCGATCGTCTAGTATTAGTTCTATTTAAGAATATCTCACAATCCATTATGATGAGATTCCAAGTTGAAGAAACATTTTCGTCATATATTTGAGAGTTCGCCTTTCGGCACAAATCAAGTGATTTCGGGATGAAATGATTCTCAAAATCAACAACACACTGCTCAATGATTGTTGAATTGTCAAAAGTGAGAGTTGCATTTCTGAGAATGGAAGCAATAGAATAGTCAAGTGCAAAAATTTCATAAATCTCGCAATTTAAATTATTAAATAATAATAATTAAGTCCGAAACAAAAGCAAGCCATCGCTGAGCCATAATATTGATAGCTTTAAGTATAATCCGGTACAAATTTGCTCAGATCTTCACACGAAGTTAAATAGAAATCTCTTTTCGTTTGCGTTGAACCATAGAGTATAATGCGATGAACTTTCAGAAGTTTTTCATTTATTTAAACGTAGAACAATAATAGGGCTGCTAAAAATTTTGATGATATTATGGTTCAGTAGGCTTTACAATTTCTAAAAGTATTTTTTAAGTAATTTTTAAAGATAAATGTTTTTCATTGAAAGCATAGCTTCTAGCTTCTAATAAACATAGCTTGAAAACATAGCTTCTAGTATCGAAAAAAATATTTTTTGATGCAAATCTGTCCTTAATTTTATTATTTAATTGCCAATATGTTTCAAAGTTTCACTTTAGTTTTTTTTAGTTAGCACGAAATAATCACATGTTTAAAAATGAATCAAGTATGTTTCATTAACTGCATTAGATATATCTAATTACAATCAGAAATGCGCAATTAAACGAAAAATATTATTTCATTTTCAAAACGATCTTGCACAATAATTAAATTCCAGATGCTCCCAACGGTTGAAATTGAATTCTTCTCCATTGAGAATCCGGAATTTATTAAAAAACTTTTCAACAAAAGTGAGCACAATGCAGCAGATGTAATTGAATAATCTTAATTGATGCCTAAATGAGCGGAATGCCAATAATTATCATTAATTGACTCATAAAAACTGGTTAAAGTTAAGAAGGCTTATTCATATGTATCTCAGCAAAGGAAAAGAAAAAATAATCACGTGATAAATTTGCTTGCTGAAATGGCTTTTTAAAAAACTTAGTTGAACATCTTGAATGAATGTACCGTGGAGCAATGATTTTTGCGTAGAAAATATGTATTTAATTATATCTTTAACGGTAAAATAGATTTCTGTGCCATTGCTTATTGTGATAGAAAAATCGCAATGATTCTTTTCGGAAAAATGTGTGAAACTAAAAGTTCTTTTAAAGAATTTTTTTCTCCTGATTAACGAAGCAAAATAGTAGTTTTTACAAACTGTTTATGCATTGCTTTGTTGTCTTAAGTAATCGAATTAACGTAAAAGTACCTTAATTTATTCTTTAGATATCGAATTTTCTTTTATTATTTTTTTAGGAGAAGCAACAAGTAATTGGTTATAGCTCGGTCTGGAATTATTTTGTAATTGAATTATCAGATTAAAAAATTATCGTGTTAGCACCAAATGGATATTATATATTTTTTTCAACCAAAGGGTAGTAATCGCATTTGCAGACATAATAACCTCTCGGTGCTATTCTTAACGCATGAAAAAAAAGTTAATAACTTTATCTTAAGGTTGATAATAGAATTTATGTTTGCTAAAAAATAATCTTAATAAACTTTAAGGAAATGAATTTATTTTTCTAGCGGACTAAAGGTATTAATAAAATTTCGGTATTTAAAATGGGTACTAAAATTAACTAATGTCGTTAATTTTTATTTTATTAAATGCAAGCCAATTTTAAAAGAAAGTTAATTATTTTGAGGATTAATGGTTGAAGATATTTCAAAAGCTCAACAACGCATTGTGTTGCACATCAGCGATAAAGAATGCATGTAAAGGAAAGAGACAAATTATAATTCGTCTATTAGGTATTGCTAAAATAAAGAAAATTCTTTAAAAATGATTCTTTAAATAAAAACTTGCGTCAATTATTAAAGTGTTTTATCAGTATCTTTGTAGTTAATTATTTATTCTGCTAAAGTAATTATTTATCCTACAAAATATTATTTATTGTACTAATTTATTGCATATATTTGTTCAGGGTATACGATTGTAGGACAATAGAATAATTATTTCGTTAAAAAGTAATAATTTTTTCTTTCTTTTTTGAATCAGCGCAACTTGGCATCGATAAACTTTACTATGCTTACACCATAATTTACATTGCGTGGCATCCATGTACTTATGTAAGTAGTATAAAGTCATTGATTTTATAAGCATAAAGAATTTCGTCTTTGATTTTATAAACGTATACATAAACAGGTTGCGATTACTAATGGGAATGATCATCTAATTCAAACGTGGTTTACTTAATCGTTTCAGACTATGAGGAAAGTAAGGAAAGGAATTTTCGCAAAACGCTTCTTGTTGAACCCGCTATACAGCCCTCAATAAATTGCCATCAAGTTTTATGTGAAACTCAGCAAATTTGTAGCTTAAACTTTTTCCAGCTTTCAATACTGATTGTTTGCCTGAGTGTCAAGTCTATCAGTGGCATAAGAGACTTCTTCATGATCAGGAAGATATCAGGGATGAAGTTTACGAGTAAATTCGATCAATGACCATCATTAATGAAAATTTGACTTGTGCGACTGAAATCAGAGGATCATTTAAAAATTCCTTTAATGGTGTAAGCATCCGAAATGTACCAGCTCGACATAACATACAACAGGTTAATTGAACAGGACAACATACTTCCACTTCATTCGTGACCCACTTCCGGGATGGCTAACAGATACCAATCATTTACCATAGGTTTTAAAGTTTCCCGTTACTTCCCGAGAGTTTCCCGGGGGCATTTTTTGTACAAGCTTTCGAAAAGTCACATTAAAAAACATCATTTCGAAACATTTAAACACAGCAATAGTGCTATATCCTCCATGGCCATATCCTGATTCCCGGACGATCACAAACGATCGGAAGACCTAATACCACCAACCGATCTGAGCATGCTGTAACGAATATAAGCTTCACAATAAATTCAGAGGCAATACTTAATCCTGAAAAATATTGAACCTCACTGAATATATCACGATGTTGGGTGTAGTAAAAAAATTCAAATAAGCTGTATTTTTAAATGATAAAATCACATAGCTCAGCTATGATAGTCCAACAATGGTTAGATTAAATAAGGTGGGTCAAAGGCGCGTCAAATGATATTAAACTCTCAAATTTTATCAAGTTTAAAGCATGTAAAGAATATAAATATCGTTTTCTTTCATGGTATAACAGATTGTAGAAGCCAAGACTATCCCGAAAATTCTTTTGCCTCCTGATTCTATCGATTGCAAGACTCTTCTAGTGTCCTTCATTTACTATATGAAAGTCCTTCTACTCCAAATCCAGCCACCAAATTGGTGATCTTCCTCGTTTTCTGTTTCCCATGGGACAAGTAAAACTGAGATTAAACTTATTCTGTCGAATTTAGGCAGTTTCGAATGGAGAAAAGGTTTTATAAACAGTGTTTTGATACAATCTTAATTCATTTAAATATGATTTAAGTTCAGAAAACGGACTAACCTGAAGTTGTGAACTTGTGTTTTTGAGAATCAATATCAGAAGTGTGTGAATGTTTTCCACTGCTGACGACAAATAAAGGCGTCTCCATGGTTATATCAGTCACAACGTCTCCTGATTGTAGCTCTAGGTTCTTGGATTCAGGCAGATCCTTGGATCTTTTTCTTCTGCCGTAAGACTGATGAACTTCTTTGGTTCCTTCATCCTCGCATCTCACCTAAGAATGTCAATTAACATTTAAAAGAAACTATTATATATAAATATTTTTTACCTAAACATTTCTGAACAAATCCAATAGTAAAACTCAATAGATTGAAAATAATTTCTCGTACAAAATTTGATTTCAGTACTGGGGCTTTATTATATCAATAAAATTTGCTTTTGTAGGACTTAAGTAAATATTTTTAAGTATTAAATAAAAATATGTGTTAAAAAATTATTATATAAAGCATATTTAAATGAATATTTAAATTAATATACGCTCAGAAACAAAAAGGGAATAACTGAACAGTTGAAACTGTTATCTTAGACAAGTTATTCTCACTCTTAATAGGCAAGGACGTACATTTTGTTTTTTTAAAATGCAAAATGTAACTAACTATACTTCTCAATTTGTGATTGGGCTTCATATTTTTCGTAGAATACATTAGATACAACTCCCCAGAAAACAATAATTTTAAATTTATAAATAAGTTATAATATTATTTTAAGTGTAAAACATGTCAACTTCCAAAGACAAATTTAGAAGTTTTGAATTGTTTTTTTTACTGATATATAAGTTTGCACAAAGTGCTTGGCGTATTACAATAGTAAACCACAGTTTTCCAAAGGTATCATTTTTACATCTCACTTTCTCCTGGTTGAAGATAGAAAGATATAGATATCATTCACTAGATATCATTATAAACACACAAAAACCTCTTATTGCTTATACGAAAATCATGATATTTAATATCTATCTTTAAAAATGCCTTTATAAACAAGCTGAAACTATGGTATTGCTTCGAATTACTGATATGTAACTATCTAATTTTCAAAGAAAAATTCAAATTTTCAATAACCAATAACTTTTTAAAATCAATTCTGAAAAACTAACTAATTTTCCTTCTTGCATATATATAGATATATAAAAAAAGAAAAATTAGAAAAAAGAACATTATACATATATACATAAGTTCAAATTGAAGAATAAAACAAAGAAAAATTATAGACATATGAAAAAAAGGGGGGAAAATAATAAGTAAAAAAATAACAAACAACAATTTATATTTTATATTTAAAAAAAAAAAAAAAAAAAAAAAAAGGATGAAACTTTATTTAAAAAACCGGAAAAAAAACCGGAAAAGAAAAAAAAAAGATATAATCTTTTCTTCAGCCCACACGATTATATCCGCAAAGCAGAGTGCTTTCTGATATTGTATCAATAAAGCCAAAGCAAAATATATTAATACAATAGTAATGTATAGAGGAGCACTCAAAAAATTTTTTTATAAAATAAATTTTTAATTTTTTATATTAATAAAGAAATTTTTAGCAAACAATTTTACCCACGGATTTGCCCGAAATGGATTTGCACATGGAAAAACTGTATAGATTAACAAAGGCTTGTTTTCTTGTTATTCTTATTGTCTTATTTTTTTTCTTAATTTTCTTCGTGTTTTCTTGTATTTATTTTTTATTATATATATATATATATATATATATATATATATATATATATATATATATATATATATATATATATATATATATATATATATATATATATATATATATATATATATATATATATATATATATATATATATATATATATATATATATATATATATTAGAAAACTATTCCATTTATATTTATAACTGAAAGGAGAGTAAATTATATTCGTCTAAACAAATAAATTATTCTCTCTATAGAAATACTAAGTAAACTAACACCCGAGCAAAAATACATAAGTTAATGTGAATAAATAGTTGTAAAGAACTTTAGACGCGAATAAGGCAATTACCGCCTCCGCGAGTTGCCTAACAATTCGACTTTCTTTCTTAAAATGAAAAGTCAGTGATTTAGGGCGTAAAAAAAATTTTTTTTTCTTCCTCAATCCAAAATCTAGTCATCATCAATTCTCAAACAAATTTCTTTCAAAGAACCGCAAGTCTTTAAAATTCTAGAACAGCTTATAAGATTTTTTTCTTCTTCTCCTCTATGCTTTCTTCTTCATTTTCAGGAGTCATTTTTATCAACTAGTACTTTCACAGTGTGGCCTTTCCTGCTAACTTATTGCAGACACAATTATTATTCTGAAAAAGCTTTCACTTTTTTTTTACGCCTTCGACGGGAAAAGAAAAATGGTTGAATCATGTAAATGATGCTTAATAACGCCTAGGGATAAAAATAGGGTGAGAGAGTCTAAAGCCCAGTCAAAGAAGGGATTCCGGAAAGGGTGAGAATGTTACCACAGAGGGTGAAGATCATGACAAGCTGAAAAGTCGAGGAAGAATAGAGTAAGTCATTAGATAATGACCTCAAAATTACTTCCGAATCTTTTCTAAGAAGAAGGATTTTAAAAGTTGAAAAATGAGTAAATTAACAATGGGATTTTGTGAAACATTAAGTTTGGTATTGTTTGCTAACAAGATGAAGAAGTAGTAGTTAATAATAAAAAATTTATATGCTTATTTTTAAATAACACAATTATTTTTCTTTTAAAACAGAACTACTCAATGCTTATCATAACATTAAAAAACATGCCAAATAGAATTTTTAAGGTCTAATATTTCAAAAGAAAGGAATTTCCATAACAGTCCATTGTAGGCTAAGAGAATTTAAAGGATCTAAGATTTCGTAATCAACAACATGATTGTGACAATGCGTTCATCATTGCGCATAAAGCCATATATTCTTTTCAGATAAATTGTTACCCATCGATTAGGATATATGTGGGTTTCAAGCTGTCGCTTAGGATCGAACCCCAGCCGTTAGCCCCCAGGTAATTGTGGCTCAATGTGCTACATAGAGTAGTTATGCGATATTTTTTTATAACAAACACGGAAAATTTGAATAAAAAAACGGATTCGGCTGAAAATAATCTGGTCTTGGTTTGTTAAGTAATACATTAAGGTAATACATTACAATAAAACCTTTATTTTGTTTAATTTTATGCTTTCGAAGGGCAAAACAAAATGGTTGAATCATGTTACTGATGTAAAAAAATAGATTGAGCGAGTCTAAAGCAAATTCAAAGAAGGAATTCCAGAAGGAAAAAACTACGAAGGGTAAAGATCATAGCCAGCTAAGAAATAGAGGAATAGCAATATAATAATGACAAGATCAGATAATGGTCTCAAAATTATTTCTAAATATCTTCAATACAGATAGATTTAAACTCGAAAAATTACTAAAGTAACAATGGGATTTTATGAAGCTTAAAGTTTGGTATGATTCACCAACATAAAAAATAATCAGTAATAGTTATTAAAGGTTAATACTATAAAATAATATACAATTATTAATAATGAAATACCATTTTTTAATTTTGAAGCGGAACTACTCTATGTTTATAATAACATTCAAATAATATGCTGAACAGATTTTTGACCGTCTAACACAAACGTAGTCAAGAAATCTGTATTTTAACTTAAACACTAACCAAGCCTAATCGCTTGGATGTTAAAAAAATTTAAAATAATCTTTTATTAGGCTTTGCGTATTGTTAAATACATTGCGAGGGTACTTTTTTTAATATCTTTGAATGAAAAAGAAAACTGGTTGAAAGAATTTTAAATGCCACCTGTCGGTAAATTTTGTAATTAAAATCAAGAATTCTGGAAGAAAAAGTTATGTACTGTCAGATAAGTTTGCTATAAGACTTGTGTTTTGGTCCTAACTGATTCTTATCTATATATTTTTAAAAGCCGTCAGTTTCTGTTAATACTCCTATAAATAAAACTCTTCGTTAGCTTAAAAAAAATTCTATGATGGTGAAATGAAAAACGGTTGAATTATCCAGATGACTCATGAATCATAGTGAGAAACACAAATTGACCAATACCAAAGACCAAGTCGAAAAAGAATTCTTCCCATGCAGATCATGACTTTCTCAATAGCAGATTTCCATTTTGACCTATCTGGCGCCTTTTTTTCCAGTTCCTTGTAATATTGCTCAATACAATCAGTATATCGTAGTTTTGGTCTTCCTCTAACTTGTTACCATATGATTTGGCCCTAAAAGGGTTTTTGGCACTTTTGATTTCTTCAACTCTGATGAGATGTCCAGAAAGTTGTTAAATCATTTTTTGTTACTGAATTTCACTACATTTGTGTCTTATATAGTAGTAAAATTGTTTTTCTATGCTAAGTACCATAATTTTGTATACCTTATAAGACACTAAGGAATTCTCCACAGAGTAAAAATGCATGGTTGTATTATAGGGGCAAAGCAACATAACAAAACATGTATAAAAGTATTTGGAAAAATTCTAAAACTGCATCAAAAATGCTTTACAAAAAATTTTTGCACTCATTGTAAAAAAAAATCCTATTAATTAAGACTCTAGCATCGACTTTCACAAGGAAATGTTTGCAGTATACAATTTAATATTTCGTGGAATACATATTTTTGCAAATACCAATGTTTGATTTTTCTTTTCACGTTATTATTATTAACAATCCAATTATAATACCAAGGTTTTCAACAACAAAAAATTGTTTGATTGTTCTATCAATCATGCTTATAAGTGGGTTTAAAATGTCCTTAATTTGTTTGTTTAAAATATACTGTTTTTTCTTCTTTTTTTCCAGTAATGGGGAAGTCAAAAACCACTTATTAGGCCACTCTGCTTTCAGTTTAAATTATTAGAACGTGACGACCCTCCGATTCTAGAGTTAAAATAATTCATATTTTTACCTCGATAAAAAGTAGACCTGTAATTTAGCTATATTACCTAACATTATGTGATTGGTCATTATTTAATTCAGTGTAGAATAATTAGGTGTTTGACAGTATAAAAAAATGCCTGCATCACGTGCAAGTGCAATTTTGTTGTAGAATTCTCATTCCAGGAATTGAATATTATCATTGCCACTCGTCACATTTGCTGCTGCTGTACCTTTAGCAGACTACTTTCCAGTTACCTACTTGGAATTTTGGATCATGTTCATGCTTACAAATATAAAGTAATTTGATATTATAACGTATTAAACTATTTATAAATAAAGTACTAGTCTCAACCAAAAAAATTAATCCAGAAACATTCAGATTTCCATGTATGCTTTTTTTAAGAATATTTAATTCAAATTTAATTGATGATTATTTGGGATTTCAAAGAACCACAAAAATATTAAAAAAACTGTTTATAAAAGAACATAAAACACTTAAATCTAGCAAAAAAGCATTAAATTTTTTTTCTTTCACTATAATTTCAAGCAAATTAGAAGTTGGTGAGGAAAAAAAATGATTGCTGGAAAGGTCATGAGTTGCTACCAACACCTCCTTCAGAAGAACTTAAGGTACAAACTAAAAGGTACAAGCTCTATTTTTAAATCCCGTAAAATAGTATTGGTTTCAAATCAGAGTTTCAAAGTAAAAACGATTGTTGTTCCATTTTGTGGTAACTCCTCTTCAGTATTAACTCCTCAATAAAATAAAAATTCAAATACTTAAATAATAAAAATTAATATCAAATTGTTTTTAAATTTGAATTGGAATACAGTGCATAAATCAATGAAATTTTATTCTTACAAAAGTGTTTAAAGTATTCAAACTTAATTAGGAAAAAACAAAGTTTTTAGCAGCAAATATTGTATAGACATAAACCGTTTTTCCCTATAACCTCAAAATCGTGCCCGCAGGGATTTTTAAGAAGTGACTTCTTGCTGCTTGGCATGATTTATGCTTATTTACTACGACAAGCAGCAATTTATAATCGGAAACGCATAGTCTATTTGGCGATCTTTTTTTAGGTACATTTTTTCCCCTTCATCTCATCATCTTCTTCTTCTTCATCTTCTCACATCACTGTTCAACTCAAAGTATCTTTTTTTTTCCAGAAAGAGGGTTGGACTTAATTTTATATGCTTTTTCAGAGGATGAGTCAAGAAGCCCGAAGCCCTTCTTTCATGAAAGGACGCTTCTTTGCTCTAGAAAAGGGAGCCAAGATGATGTCTTTGGCATGGATATTGTAGTTTTTTGGACCTTTTATTGCAGCTCGAAAGTTTTAAGGCGCCAGACAAGAAATGGAATGAGTAAAATTGATAGAACACTTTTAGCGAGTCAAGCGATGGGAAAATATTATTAGTTTGGAGAAACTCAACCTAAGTGCTGGTTGCTTAAGTGAAATGAATAATTAGATATTGGAAGAAAAAACTTTTTCCTAAAACTTTACTACACATAAAAAGAGCTGAGGAAAGAAATGGTATATAGACGTATGAAACAGAATTGAACAAATATAAACAGTGACAGAAGATTCACTGTTTTTTGAAAAAATTGAATATCTAAATTTAACAAAGAATGTCACCCTAAATAAAATTTTACACAGACATTTTTTTTTAAAATTAAGAAATACGAATATTTTAGTTTCTCATTAAAACAAAATTTATTTTTATAAAAATAAATTTTTTTGTGTGTGTTAATAAATAATGGGTGTAAAAATGCAAATAATATTAAACTGCATGTTAAATATTTGATAAGTATGTTTATTTTTTTATTTAAAATAGTAATAGGTTTAGAGAATTTTTTTATAGCATATATGAAGTTAAAACATATGATTTAATTCTCACTTGTTTCAAAACAAAAATAATTAATAAGTTTAGTAAAATTCCTTTATTCTTATTAAAATTTGCTACTAGAGATTGTGTATTGTGTTTTCAATTTGTGTTTTTACTCATTTTGTCAAGCTTTCTGTCATTGGAAATAAAAAAAAAAAGTAATTATTAAAATTAACTGCTTACTCTTACCGAATGACTTATATATTTCGTATTTGATGTGAATTTATGTAGAATATATTGCTGTGAATCTCTGAAGAATGTATTAATATGAATCATTGAAAAATTTACAGATTTTACTCACTAAAGAACGATTGATGTGAATCTCTAATGAATGTGTTAGTTTCAATAACCAAAGAATGTATGTGAAACACTAAAGAATATTTTAGTGAGGACTGTTGGAAAATATGTTGTTGTAGCCCACTGAAGAATGAATTAATGTAAAAAACTGAAGAATATCTTGATGTGAGACATTAAAGTATTTACTAATGTGTATTATTTAAAAATGCGTTAGTGTGAGTCGTTGAAGTTTTAATGATGTGGTTAACTAATTAATGTATTATTGTGTCTCATAAAATAATGTATTGGATTGAATCACTGAAGTATGGATTGGTATGAATCCAGTGCCGTTCCTGGGGTGGCGAACGCCTGCGTGCAAGAATAATTTTGTGCGCCCCTATATACTATGTATATAGTTGAATAGTTGAATTTGGCGCCCCTTACATTGGGCGCCTGCGTGCGGGGCATTCGCTGCATACCCGCCAGGAACGGCACTGTATGAATCATCGGAGAATAATTTGATGTGATTTAGGAATGTATCAATGAGTGCTCCGAAAAATGAAACCGGTTCGTATCGCAAAATGCATTAGTTTGAATCACCGAAAAGAGAATTGTTGTGAATTTTGCATAATGCATCGGATTGAATAACTGAAGAGTGTATAAACTCCTTCCCTCTGGCTTCCGTCAAAATCCCGTGGTGAGCTATCGTCTTCTATTTCTGATGCCCGTGATATTTCCGGCTAAAGCGTTCAAAAGTAATGCACCAAAAGGGTTTAAATACAGCTATCTCTTGTGTTTGGATTTTTTTTTATTTCCTATTTTACTCAGAAAGATCAGCTGTAACAGATTATTTCTATTATAATCAGAGATTGTTTGCTTTAAACTATATGTCAGTACTATCCAAGTACATGTATTTTTGATATGTAATTCGTAATCTTAGCTCAGCTACATATGCTCTTTGTCAATACACGTGGTTTGTGTTCTGTGATAAAATATTTTTTAATATTGAGTACATTATGGAGTCAGAGTTGCATGGACACATTGGAGTACATATGAAGCTTTAAATTTCAAACTAAAATTGCAAAAATTCAAAAATTAATACATTTGCATTGTGTATATACTTTTCTTAAATAAAAAATAGGCACTTTAATGACCGTTCTCTTTAAAATAGCAAGATTGTTTAGGGTTGATGTGAATCTAACTAAAATGCAGTTGTTTGAATCACTGAAAAGTGTAATAATGTAAAGCTCTGCGAAAGGCGATGAACTTAAGAATGTATTGATATGATTCATTAAAAATAGCATTAATAAAAATCATTGACAGATACATTTATGTATTTCAGAGAATCTCCAACTTGATTAGGCGAAGTTTATTTTAAAAGTTTAGTTTTAATTGACATTATCCAATATTTGAAATTAAAAGAACTGTAAGCGAGATAAAAATTTCATTTCGGAATGCATTGCCTATTTCATATATATTTAAATATACACCAAATAATGGATTAAAACCGGCTAATACAGCAGGTTTGAAATGTTTACTTTAAATGCATACATCCAGATGGGTATAATACAAAAGATCCAGACTATCGCTGAGCACCAACTAATCTAAGCACAAAAGACTATTCGGTGATATGTCCAGCATTAACGTCCTCACTCACGGAGAGTTCTTTATTGTTTTCACTCTCAATAGTTCAACGATGTTATTGTGTGAATCAAATTACAGCGCGGTATGTCTTTCAATGTATGCAAAGCGATTTTCCGATGAGCGCAATTAAATTATATCAAGCACTCACATCAATGTCCAATGGTGCTGTCGATGTTTACATTTAATTTGTTTCGGTAGCCTCTCCCCAATCCGCTGTTGACATGATAATGAATTTATTCCGTTATAGTGAAACAATGTCATTAATTTATGTAACAAAATGGGGATTTAAATCTCTGAAGTGGTGCTATTGCCAACTGTTATTGTTGGTTTTCTGAACTTATTCAATTATTCTTGACAGCTAAATTTGAATGATCGGATTTTGAAAAGTAAGTTGGAAGTACATGTTATGTAAATATACCTGTTTTATCTATATAACTGTTATCGCAACTGGAAAAATTTATAAATGAAATAATGTAAATTAGCTGTATTATTAAAATAAGACTAAAATTATGCTTAGGAGCCATTAATAAATGAAATCATGCTTTCAGGAAGGGAAGGGGATTCTGAAAATTCTGACAGTTATCAACAAGAGGGAGGGAAAGGGTAACAAGTGTGACATTGCACATTTTGGTAAAAATCTGAATATATAAAATCAGAAGATTCAATATTTTTATATAATTAGCTTTTATATATCTTTAATCAAAATAAGTACACATCTAACTATTACTTTAATCTCAAATGTCTTTAGAACACATTATTCTTAAAGCTTAAAAATAAGATCTAAAATATAATTTAAAACATGCTTTTTGTTTCTTAACTGCTATCATATATTTATGTAATATAGCGTGATTGGATTTCATTTTATTCTTATTATTTTTTTAACTGTATTACTCATTTATCAAACAAAAATCTTTCGTAAAATTGATTTGTATTATATTTTGTTTTAATTTTTAAAGAATATGCACTATTTCCACAATATTCAGTTAGAAGAAAAAATATGTTTTTAATCGCTACAGATTTTATCAATAATTTTTTTAAATATCAAAATAACTTTTATTGAAATATTTCATGTTAACGATGAATTTGAAATCAATGACAAATGAATAAAAACAGTCGCTTGATGATTTAAAAAATTAGATATAAACACGATGATGCACAAAATCCCTTTACGCTCAGAATTTTTTGTAAAATAAATACTTTTTGGAAAGCTCATATAATTAAATTTACTGCAAGATTATAATTTCCTTCATATTCAATGGAAAAAATCTATTGATTTTGTTTGTTATGTCTCTTTCCACTTCATGGGTCCTTAAGAGATTATGAAGCAAATTTTTTAATTCGTTTTAACGCCATCTATCCAAATTATATAGCAAATTAATTAGGCTTGTTAATTAAAAACTAACAGTGTATAAAGTTACATTATTTCAATTAGATACTTACTGGAGAATGTAAATGTGTAAATGATAAAAAAACTGACTATGAATAAATTTATAGTATTTTAAATAGGTACTTACTGGAGAACACATATCTAAGCAAAAAGAAACAGTGAGTTGAAATTTCACTGTACTTTCAGACGCAAATTTAAAAGCTTGGAATGGAGCCACCAAAGATTTTGAATCTCCTGACTTTTCAAGAGCCGGAAATATTGCTGGCTCAACTGGGCATCTGAAAGTTAATAAAAAAAACGCATATAAATTATTTAATTTAAAAAGTAAGAAACAATTTTAAAATACGGAATTCAGAAATTAATTGGTAATATTATTCATAAACAGATAATTATTTGTATTTTTCATTCAGAATTTTGGAATATGTAACTTTCTCAACGTTAAGTAAGTATATAGTAACTTTCTCAAAATTAAATTTCAAATTTGTTCAGATAAATCTTTTAAACACATTAATTAAATTCTATTTATTATAAATATGTTTTCAATACTATCAGCTATTCAACTAAAATGCGTCGGTTATATTTAAATTTGCATAATTAAAGAAGAAAAATTAGCATGGTTAAATGTAAATTTCGTGCAAAGTATTGCCTCTTTTCCTTGAAGAAACTAAAAAGCTGCTGACAATTTTGAAAAAATTCTTTTTAAAAAAAATTATGGATCGATAATTTTTCTAATTCTTGAACCTCGTTTTGTATGGTACGGAAGTTTTCCTCGAATAAATTAAATAAAAACTCGATATATTAAGTAGAAAATCATATAAAAGGCATAGCTTGAATTACCCAAACTGGCAACATTTGGGTAATTTAGACTATAACATTCATAACATGCATTTTTTGGCAATCCTTACAAAAAAGGAATAAATAAATAAACAATTGCGATTATCTTTCTAATCAGGAACACATTCAGAGTGGAATTGCTCTTAGAATGACCAAAATATTAGAAAGAATATAAAGCAGACTCAAAAATTGGTTTCAGTTCGACCATGCTCGATGCCATTCTAATTAAATACTCTGCTACAAAAAGTAGATGTACAATTTTAATTCCTTTTTATCGTGATTAACCAACTATGTGATGCAAGTTGCTCCAGCACGGTATTGAGTTTATAACTTTGTATATATCTTAGGCGGATTTTATTTTATTTTATAACTGACATTGAACACCTGATTTTTTGTGTGGATTTACTGGTATCAATGTTTAATTCTTTTACATTGCAATTTTAAACCCATGAACAGATCTTAAGGTCGTAGTATAATTGGAAAATATAACTCTTTCCAAAACGTTGCCGCCGTTTTACGATGCGTCAGACTAATTGAAGAGTCTCCAGTATTGCCCATTATTGCCTGCTATTTTCCAGGCTTATTGTACGGAACATGCATGCTCCTAGGCTATTTCGAAAATATAACGATTATTAACTTGATTTATATCAGGTCGTTTGTAATGAGCCTGGAGTGGTGAGGGTTGACAGGAGATTAGGAGTTTCTAATTACATCCGTCTTCCAAAGGAGAAAAACGTTGTGATAAATGTAAATTATCTCGTAAATGCATAATTTTATGACCATCCTGTTCATTTATTATAATTAAAAAGTGAAGTAATTAGAATAAAGTTTAATAAAAAAAAAATTCAGACCAGGACGTTCATTATACATCATAAAAAACACATCTTCGAATTAAAATAGCCATAAAACACATTCAAAGGTACCTCTTTTATTAACTTAGAGAAGCCATAAACGTTTGCATGCATTTCGAAGAAGCCATGTACCTGGCAGTCCTAATTAAGAACCTTTGGAGCAGAAACCCCCTCGAAACGAATAAAAGAAAATCAAACAACTCACCCTCTGTCGTCTATAAGCATGACTGTCTCTGTTCCCTTGCCGCTCCTGGCTAAAAGTCCACTTCCGAAAATTCCAAACACAGCTGCAAAAACACACCAAGAACCTCTCATCAGTATGCGGTACAACAAAGAGAAATTTACATTAATGCGTTTTGACAGGTATTAAATGCGTTAAGTGAAAGACCCACCAAGCATGCTAAGTGGTTATGTCAGGACTGGTAATGGGTCTAGACATTAGGGATGACGCGTTAGCCAACAATGGCATCATGTCTTCAGGGCAAGCACAGTGATATATTCTTATTTTTTGTGATTATCCTTTTGCTTTGAGTATAAGCATGCCGATGGCGGGTTTAATGAGCCAATTTAAACATACCATCAATGATGTTTACTTTGTTTTGTTAGACAGGTGACAGCAGTTGAGGAGAAAAATTTTCAATTTATGGAAATAATAAAGTGAATTTAGCGTCAATAACTAGTTAATTGAAATTTTAAATTTATAGATGTACTTTATATGGGATTTTTAATGCTTGTCTGAACATAGTTTATTGGTTATTATTTTACATTGAACTGGCTAAAAAAAGGTGCACATGCATGCACACACACAAAAAGAATTCACATCAAAAGATTTAGAAAACTGAATTAATTGCAGACATTTAATTTTATTTTATATTTCATAGTCATCGTTGAACAGAAGACTCAATTTTGGGTTTACGACTAATGTTCAACTCTGTAGCCTTGTAATTTTGAACCTATCCAGAAGACAAGTAAACTCCTGTATCAGTATCCCCAGAGGTATGATTTGCTCTGGAAACATGGATGACCTTGTGACTTGACAGATTTAACGTGGATCAGTTACCATTCACTGCACGGAGAGTCTTCGGGAGGCAGGAATCGAGCCTAGGATCTCTTGGACACGAGCCCAGGGTCCTACCAAAGAGGCTATTCCGGCCCTAATCGTAAACATTCAAAAGAATGCCCTTGATCATTATGATGTTTCGATGATCCAATAATTCACAGTTTTTCTTCGCCATTGATTTGCCCCACTTGCTTTATATAGTTATTACACGACAGCATGATTATTATAAAGAATCATAACAAAATATTCAGAAAAACAAATTTATCGTTAATTGTGACATTTTGAGGACTCGTAGATTCTATACTTTTCTGTTTCCTTGTCCATCGATTTAACACGTTTTTATTTATTTATTTATTATACGACGATACGATTATCATACAATGAGTTGCTAAAGCATTCCCGCTTCTGCCTGTTGTAGTATAGGAGGGTCATGTAGGTTAAATATTCCCAATTTCGTTACCAACTGAATAATTGTGATAATGTGGCCATCAATACACACAGGCTGCTTTAACTTCCCAGACAAGCTGGTACTCGTCGATCTGATGTTAGGTGGGCTTCAAACCGACACTGGGATCGAACCCCAAACCTTATTATACAATGAATACGATTTATAATTTTGAGAATTTATGTGTTTGCAAAATTAAAAGTGTCAATTATCTAATTTTCCAAAAAAAAAAAATACTAAACCATTTGACTATACCTCAATAATAAAACTATATTTTTGTCATAATAATTAATGAAAACAATAAAATTTAAAATCAGACATTGATAAAGAAGCTTAAGAAACTGCGAAACATAATGGAAAGAAAACATCGTATACATAAATGAATTTTACGTGATAAAAATGTCTTTCAAAAGAAATAAAAACTTAATACATCATTACAATAGCATATAATAAATACATAAATATTTGCATTCTGTGTTAAGACAAATTATTTAAACAAGCATACCTCTTCTTTTAATAAGCATATTTGCGCGTTCCTTCAAATCATTAACTATAAACCTTATCAAAATATAAATTTTGCAAAGATAATGAAACAAAAAGCAACATTTTCCTAAAGGATATTCTCATTACATAGGGTTAAAGTATTTCTGTATAAATTAAATATCACTTTTTAATTCCCAGGTTGATAGTCTTTTTTGCGCCTCTAGCCAATACCTCTCAACTTGCAGAGTATGTTTCATGCAGTCTTTTGTTTTTGAAGGCTGAATTTCTTTTCTTCTTTTATTTCATCTTGCGTGAAGACAGAAAAAAAGGAAAGAAATTCTAGCCTTTGGCTACAAGTTGTCAAAGCTGAAGTTAAAAGAAAAGCGATTACACTGAAAAACATTTTTTGGTTTGCTTAAAAACAGTTTTCCAGACTGCAAAAAAAAAAAAGCGTCGGCAACGAATTATCCCAAATCTTCCAAAAGCTGAGAGTGAATTTAAATTTAAAATAGCTGACTACTTATTTTATTTCTTTCTTTCCAGAAAAATAACCCCAGGCAGGTGTATTTAAATAACACGAAACATTCTAAATATCATGTTTAAAAAAAAAGGTATTCTGTCTTTTTTTTGGTGAGAATTTAAAAGAAATATTAGAATAAAAAATGTTTGACGAGGTATTTTTGTTTGTTGTTCCATTATTTATTCAGACCTCTTAAAGCGAAATTTGCATGGATAATATCCATTATTAACGTATATGCAAACATCTCATTTCATTGCTTTATAAGTATACATTGATATCCTTTTAATGCTTTAAATTGAATTTCTAAAAAATGTATAAAAACCAAGGTTATTTATATTTTTTTTTTATATTATTTAGCATTTAAGTCAAGTATTAGGCTTTATAGGTAACTAGTCTTGCATATGTAATAACTAAAGGAAAATATAGTTTTATTAATAGGAGTATTCATTAGAGTATATGGTATATTAGAGACACTAACTAAATTACAGCATGCAACCAGTTAATAGTTTAAAACAAAATTGGGTTTAAATTTATCTTGCAAGATTAAAAATTAAAGAAAATTTTAATTTCATTGAGAGGAGTATACATTAGAGTATATGCTGAAGTCTAGCTAATATAACAGCGTGTAATCAATTTATAAAGTAAAGCAAAATTCAGTTTAAATTTATAACTTGATTGTTCTAAATTTTTGTTTATTTGTTACTATTTAGAAGCATAATTAAAGGAGTATAAGTAAAGAGATATTAATTAGGGAAAAAAACTGAGTTTTCAATATTGTAATTTAATAATATGACTCGGGAAAATGAAAAATAAAAAGTTTTTAACTCTAAGTTTCTTTCCGATTTCCACCTGGAGAATGACCTTTCGTCAATACAGTCACCTGAAGGGCATATTTGTTGACCACTCTTTCAGGGGAACCATACTAGGTGGGTCAACGTTGCTCCCACAGTAAGGATACAGAGAAGGAAAGAACATGCATGCCTTGCCAGGATTCGAACCCAGAACCTTTCTGAGGCAAGGCTAGTTCCCTGACCCCTACACAGGTGGTCGGCGTTAACCTTATAAGTTGAAGGAAGGAAAATCAAAGTTTTGAAAAAAAATCTTTTAATCATTATATTAGTTAAATGTACTCGCTTTGTAAAAAGTGTGATTTATACACCTTTTCATTTCTTGAAGAGTTTTTAGAGGCATATTTAGTAGGGGAGAGTGGGGTCAATTGTAACATTTTTTACTTAACTATTTTTAACTAACAAAAAATCCAATATATTATCAGTATTAATTGACAGACGAGTAAAGTAGACTATTCTCTACTAGAAAAAAAAATAAATACCTTATTTTAAATGTTATTATATTAGTAATTAACAATTTTCGACAGTCGTGCACTTGTTACAATTGTCCCCACTTACGGGGTCAATTGTAACAGTTCATAAATTCAACTAAAACATAGTTAATTATACATATTATCATAGTTGTGATATATTTTTTTATTGATCAAAATAGTAGTGATATTTTAGGAGTAAAAATAATAATGAGCAGAGGCCTAAAGGGTTAAACTTTTAACTTTAAGGGGTTAAAAATTTTAATTTATGCTGTAAAAGGTGACAAATAAAATAATGCGCATACAACATAATATAAATGATATAGGAAACTATTGGTGGTTCTTTAAGAGTTAAGTAATTGTTTGTAAGCATAAGATTATTTATTTTCAGCTGTTACAATCGTCCCTTTACTTTTTGTTACAATTGTCCCCAAGACGCCATTTCAGCTTCATTTGTTAAAAACAATGCTAGTTAATTAACTTAACTAATCTTTTTTTTTCTGAAATGTTAATTAAGGTGTCCACTTACATATTCGGTTAATAATTTTTATTTATTTAAACAAAATTACTTTTTTACAATATAATATTCTAAAACCAAAAAAATTACTTACGTAGCGTGAAAATATCTTTTGTGATGTAACTCTTTCAAAAGTACCTAGAAATGGTTGCCAGCAGGGGTGCACATGTAGATTTATTAAATACACCTTGTGCGCCACCTAAGAACCAAATCTAGAACCCGACACTCGAAATTTTTGCTCTGTTACAATCGTACCCTGTTACAATTGACCCCACTCTCCCCTACTATTCCAGAGATATATTTGAATAATTATTTTTTAACCTTTAGAGAAATAATGAGTTTATTTGAAATGTAACGAGTTAATGCGAGAAAACGTAGTTTCTAAATAAATTTCATTTGCCTGTAATGTCCTTTGCCGATAAGATTTATTTTGAAAATATACGAGCAAACTATGTTTAGTTTCTTTGTTCTGATTTGTTCTAAATCGGTTGAGATCCGTTTACTTTAACGTAAGGCTAAAAGGTATAATAGCGATCTTGACGAATGCGGTATTCGATTTGTGTCATTAGAGACTATAACGAAAAGAAATCCTTGCAAGGCAGTAAGCAGATTTTTTTCAAGGATTTTAAGAATGTTTTTTTCTTTAAAGGCTTTGAGACTTTTTTTTCTTGTTTCAAATTGTGCACTTAATTTGATAAAAAGAAAAACCTTTTCTGGAATTTTTTTTTTTTGAAGGAGATATAAAAAAGTTGTTGATTCATTTACTGATTGGATTTTTCAAATGAAACCTAGATCAACAAAAAAGGCACAACATAATTATTGATGCTGATAAACTGTTCAATAAAAAACAAGTGAACAAATGTGTTGTGCACTATGGTACTATGATAGATTTACTTTTATAATGACGTTACTAAGTTAATATACTACTATTTAAGTTAATATACTTACTTTTGGTGTTAAAACTTTAATTTTAAATAATATTCAGAACATCAGTTAATTTTCCGAATAGCTAGGTAATATGTACTTTAATGGTTTTCAAGCTAGACCTTTTAAAGAGAATATAAATAATGTTTTTTTTTATTTTTTATTTGGTATTAACTTGCTATTAAGTGTTTCCTTGCACAAGTTTTTATATTATTAAACACCATATTTGGAGAGACATTATGCTGCTGACTTTGCAATTTACAAATCGAAAAAAAACCATATTTTTATTTTTTAGAATTTTTGCATTGCATTTTAAAACAAAGGATAAATCGCTAAATGCATTATTAAAATTAATTTGTGCATCAAAATATAGCACAGAGGGAACATCAAGATGAATCAAAGTAGGCTAACTAAACAAGCGGATAGAAATTAAATAATTTCAATATTTTCAAAATAGTAAATAAATAATTCACAAAGAGTACGTATAATAATAAATAAATAAATTCACAAATAAATAATTCACACGCGAAAATAATTCACAAAGCGTGTGAATGCGCTTGAGCTTGGTGTAAGCATTCGCCATGATTGTTTTTTTCTTCTTCAGATTTAACAACATCTTTTAAAGATTATAGAAATAACGGTCGATTTGGCGTTAACTCGATACTAAGTGTTCCGTTACGCAATTACGCTATTCTACACCATATTTAGATGAACATTGCACAGCAGATTTTTTCAGTTTTCAAATCAAAAAAAGCTTATTTTTTACTTTTTTAAAATTTTTAATTTCATATTAAAATAAATTATAAATACAATAATTATGATAAACACACTTCCATCATTTAAAGGCTTGTGTGGACAGAAAAATCAAACACAGTTCATAAAAAGTCTGAAGACTAGAATGTAAACAAGTAGCGAGTTAAAAATTTGCTCAGCATATTTAAAAGCATTCACGATTAATTTTAATTTTAATGACATTTTCGCCAAGTAGGCATGTCTTGGCTATAAATTGAATGCTTCGAACATACCAAAAGAAGCTTTTACGAGCTAAATTATGACCTGCAGCGGGGCGACCACCTAGTCCCTGTAACGATCGTAGAAACATACGTTACATTTGATTTAGAAGACCCCTCACCCGTAAATAAAAGCTAAGCAAGCAAAAGAAGCATAAGTATTATCTAAGTTTTTAGTGTTTTAAAAGCCGTAATATAGATGGAGTTTTGTTTGCTTAAAGGATTTTTAGAAGCGAGTAAAATCGTTGTACCAAATACTTCAAGACTAGAATTTTTATCGCAGAGTTCTTGTGTAAGGAGAATTATTTTCCTATCTTCTGCAATAATTCAAAAGGAATATTTTCTCAAACACTTGGTAAATTTTCTTTGAAAAAAAATATTTTGTTTTATCTTGTGAGATTACATAAACATCAAAATGATTTGAAATATATTGCCGCAGTTAAAAACACGATGCGCAGTAAAGGCATAGCTGGTAATAAATAAAAACGGTATCTAAAGTAAATTGTTTAGTTCACCGAGAGAGAAAGGAATAAAAATGCTGAGCAAATAATTAGAGTCGTGAAAAGAACGTTAGAAAGTTATTTTACTCTTTGTTGTGTCTCTAAAAGCATTTCACAATTTCTTGCATGCACCCTATTGTTAAAATTTTCTAAAAATGAAGCTAATAAATCCTAAATCTAATGTTGCATGTAACAAAAAAAGACATGGGAATTATCGACTCAAAATGTACAAAACGTCTTCTACATAAATCAGATAAATAAAATAATTATTGTTGTTATTATTTCAGAAACTTGATAAAAATGTTGTGTTTGCAAGTTTGACGTCGAAAAAAAAAGGACTGGTGGTTTCGAAAATCCGAGGTTACCCACCAATCTTGAGAAAGGGCGAGAGACGTTTTTTTGTACCAGGCAGGGACAGATCAAGACAAATTAAGGCCCAAGGCCCACCAAATTTTCCGGGCCTTTTACAAAATATTTTGAAATTAAGTTTCTGAAGAGTAGTCCTAACAATAAAAAAGAATCTATTGAACTGCATGGTTCAAGAGAAACATTCTAAAACATTTTGAAAGCAGACAATTGAAGATCATTTTTTTAAGATAAAGTTCTCGCATCTATATATTAAAGCCAAATATAAAACCCCAGAAAGCATGGGCCTTAGGTGATAATCGGACCCTGGTACCAGGTGGTATCGAAACCGAGATTTTTGTGTCCGTAAACTGATTCTGCAAACATCGTTTAAAAAAGTGAACAATTTCATATTAAGTAGAAAAGTTTTATACAATATCCATACAATTAGCGGTCGATTCTTGTAATTTTTTACAATGTGTTGACGTGTTTTACATTTATGAGCAATCAGCTTTTTCTTTTCTGAAAAGAAGGGAGATGACGATATAAATAACGGCCAACTCTAAGAATTTTACGGAAATTTCTTAGAGAGTACATTAATTTATAGTTTCTTGTGGTTTATAGTACATTAATGTAGTTTATAGTACATTAATGTAGTTTATAGTACATTAATTATAGTACTTTAATTCCATAGTACATCTTGTAGTTTATAGTACATCTTGTAGTTTATAGTACATCTTGTAGTTTATAGTATATCTTGTAGTTTATAGTACATCTTGTAGTTTATAGTACATCTTGTAGTCTATAGTACATTAATTTGTAGTTATATTCAATAGAGTATAAGAGATCCGAATTGGCTCAGATGATAAGGCGTTTACCTCTCAATGAGATTACTTAGGATCGAATCCCAGAGGTTGGTTGTTGATGCGAATTTTGCTTCCAGCTCATACTGACCACAATACTGATGCAAAATATCGTTGGTAAAAGAATCATGGGATAGAATCTCCCTGTCATCGGACTAAACATGAAGGTTTTCGTGGTTTTACTCTTTATCTTACGCACATGCGGGTTAGTTCTAACAAAAAATCCTCCCAGAAGGCTAAATGCTTGGGTCAGGAGTTTCTTTGTCTTCTGAATAAGGTTCAAATTTTCAACGCTAGGGAGTAGAACATTCATAGTTGCTAACTCAAATTGGGTTGTTCAAAGCCAAATATAAAATAAACTAGAGTAAAGAATAAAAAAATACCATAAAGTTTGACAAATTTTCTTTTAATAGGATATTTTCATAAATTGTATGTGAGCAACTATAAAATATACAATAAAAAACAGATAATGTTTGCTTTGTTGGAAATGTTACAGGTTTGAATATGAAACACGCATATCTATTTTTGTCATAAATTTTCACTTTGAAGTGAGAAAACTTTTTCATTAGACTATTTAAAACTTATTGGGAAAGTAAAATTTTTTATTTAAAACTTATTCTTTGAATGCTGTTTCAAATTAGTTTTCTCCTTTTTATAACATTATACTTTTAATTATCCGAGAAATAGTTTGAGGCATGAGGAAAAAAAAAATGTTATGTCGAAAGCAAAGTTTTTCTATAAATTACAAAGAACATTTCTGAGAATATTTCTTTAAAACTCTATTAGAATTAAGAAACCATGATTGATGCAATAAAGCAAACTGATTAAATAATGCTTCAAACAAGTTTACTTTTTTCTCAAAATATTAATAACATAAATAAGAAATATTTTATTTTTAGTGATATATATATGAAAAGGTCATTTTCTAAAAATAAATGCTACTAACTTATAATTAAACTGAAAATATTAATTCAAAGCCGAATATATCTGGCTAAATGAAAGATTGTATTATTTATTATTACATAAGAGTAATTTAATAATACCCATGCTCATTAAAATGAAAAGAACGACTTTTCTTGCATCATAAAAACCCGTTAAACAGATCACTATTCATTCTATAAATTGAATTTTATTCTAACAAAATACCTCGCAAAAAAAAAAGAAAGAAAGAGTCTATGCACGTGACCTGAATATGTAATTCAATTCAGTAATGAAAGCAGGTAGATATTAATGGTGTAGTTATTTTTCTTTTTCTGTAATAGGCACATCCTGTTTTGCCATTGTTTTCTTTACACTTAGTCTATTTGGTAAATAACCAATATCACTCATAAGAGAAGTATTCGGAGAAATGGTAGTGTATGTGTCATTAACATCAAATTAATTATATAAATTTTTCAACTTCTTTCTAACGATGCGGTTCGTTATAAAGAAAATACAAATAATGGTTGATAATACTATGAAAGGTGTTTCTAATTTACATTTATTAATTATTAGATAGCTTGCATCAGAAGAAAATAAATAATTAGATAGCTCGCTTATTTACTAAATAATTAGTTTGTTTGTTAGAATTATTTATAGACTTGGTATTTTCTACAAGATATCAGGTACCATTTATCGTCGTTATCAGCATAGCATTTCGTAATACACGCATTATTATAAAAACCCAAAATGAATATTTGTTTTACTGCTGATTTTGATCTATATTTATATGGTTTCATACTGCTATAAAGGACAAATTAATGAATAAGAAAATTGTTGAGTTTTGAAAGTTTTGAAGAAATTATGTACTCAAGTTCAGAAAAAATGAGTAGTAACAGTTTTTACACACTTTTAGAGTACATAATGCACAAATCTGAATTATTATTACACTGAAATTTATTAATTTAACCTTTGTAATAATTAGATATTTCAAATTGCATGTTTTAAAATAGAGCAAAATATTGTGAAGTATTTATTTTCGTTTTTCTATCGTAACTATTTGTGCTATTGCTGATAATTCGATAGTTGCTGTTATGAAACAAAAAAGAAAAGAAAACAAGGGGAGAAAGAAATGGCTTTATTTGAATAATATCTGACTGTTTAAAACCTTTTTATCCACTTTAAGACATATATGTTCAGTAGACGAGAACACCACTAGAGCACATGTGTCGGGTCGAGAAAACCTGGTGAGACACATATGTCCAAGCCTCCAATCGTCCAAACAGTTGACTTTTTTTAAGCAGAATATTAATGTTTTGATACGATTTAAAACAGTGTGCAAAATTTCTGTGGGTTATAATTTAATGAAGCAATGTTAAAATTTTTTAGAATAGTGATGATAAAAAGAGTATTTTCAACACTCCTAAAAATAGACATTTAAGATAAGTTTAATAAAGTTGGAGTTAAAAGTTTAATTGCCGCGACAACTAGCGATTTTCTTGTAGCACAATTAAACTTTACATTTTTAGTATATATTTTTTCAAAATATTTTGTAAAATCTAATCCTGTTTAAAAATGTAAGTTTATTATTGGTTCCCTTTCCCCAAGGGTTGATTTTAAAACTCTTTCTGATTATAATCGATAATGAGGATTAATAAAAAAAAAGAAAGAAAAATAATCCTCGAGCGCTATATACTTAGTAGTTATTGTACAATGACTTGCGTGATTTGGGCATAATAATTAGAAGATTCTCTCAGTTAATCTATAATTATATATCTTCGTCCTTGATAATTTATTGCACGTAATTGATATTGCTATATAAAGATTTGAGTCATTATAAGTTATTTTCAGTTTAAGACTTACGAAAGAAATCATTAAAACCAATATTTTTTTTGAACTAAAAATAATTTGGCTGTCAATAAATTGTTAAAAATCGTTCATAATGATTGAAAAGGATTTAGTTTCTTGATTCTTTGTGTACATTTGAGCTATTTTGTCTCTACTACATAAATAATTAAAGTTTTAAAAATAAAAAGACAACGAACTCAAAATCATAGACTGAAAGTTTTGCACTTCAGCTATTCTAAGCCTGTCTATTAATTTCGTATTTTTACGGCCAATTTACCGCGCCAACAGTGAAATGCTTTCTCCACTCAGACCACTCAAAATAAAAGAGGATATTAAAAATTTGCCATATATTTTTCAAGCGGAAATTATTGAAACGTGATCTGGATACGGCACGAATATATCGCCAACTTTGAATCCATGTGTATTTCAGAAAAATAGAGTTAAAACAGTTCATAGTCCTAAAATGGGAAATAATAGTGTCCGTGACAAAATGCGAATTGAGATTTGTTTCGTTTGATTCTAGCAGAAATATGGAGAACTTTCATTTTTTTTTTCCGAAATCAATAGCTGAAACACCTACTCTGCTAGCAAAACAAATCACTTAAAAACCTTTTTCCCTAAACCATTATTTTAATGGCACGAGAAGCTTTTATTTTTAAGTAGAACGCTTTAAAGACGAGAAATCCAAGATAGGAGATTATTTATTTTAGATCCACTAAAAGTTTTGAATCAGTTAATCTCTGTTTGTTTTTGGAAGCTTTCATGACGCTAAGAGTTTTGAAAAGACAGATTTTTAAAATGTAAAAGTAAATTTTTCTTCCAAAATCCTGTTTTATAATGAATTATAAAAGTGACAGAATTCATTCTGTTTATTGATGGATAAATCGATAGTCTCATCTCATGGATTTAAAACTAGATCAGTCATACAAAGTTTAAAATAAATTGAGACGAAATCAAGGTCCTGGTCTGCCATACTATACATATAGTTTTTTTATACTTTTTTTAAATTTAAAAACCAATTTATGCATTTAATTATTTCGAAATACGCTGTTTCATTACTTTCCGTGATTTTTCTTGTTTTATACATTACCCATATCAAGAACCATTCACAGTAACGGTTGTCATAACAACGTGCTATCATAGCACGTCGTTAGCTCAAATTCGTGTATACTTTTCCCAGACTAGCAAGGAATTATAAATTATATATGGGTTATAGTATAAGAAAAAATACGACATTTAAAAGTTTTAAAGGGTTTAATTTTAAAAATATTAGAGAAAATGAAGAGATTCGGTGTTTCGATCTTAGGTATAACATTAGCTTAATGCAAAGTTTTCCATATAATACGTATGTAAAATTTGAATTGCAGTAGGGATAGATGTGTATAAATTACGCTTAACTTAATGTAGTTTCTTGATGTCGCATACTGATGCCAAAATAGTGTAAAATATTGTAACAACTCTACGACTTCATACTCTACGTCATACTCTACGTCTCATACAAATCATGGAGCAAAAAGAAGAAACGTTATTAAAGCTCGGAGTTGTCATAAAAACACGATTATATGATGTTTTCTGAATTAATATTTGATAAATCAGTGATATCTGTTTCCTAATTAGAGTAAGTAATGAATTTTATTTTCTAGGTTATTTTGATTAAATTATAAAAATATTATAAAATAAATAACACTTATTAATACATTCTAAGCTAAATCTAATTAAAATTCAACCATAATAGTTTTCCCTCTTCCCATTTTAGTCTCAGTTAAATTGATCATAATTTTTTTTTCGTTTGCAATAATGCCCCATAGTTGGGAGATTCAGTTTAAGAAAATTTATTACAATCTAAAGCTAAATTAAATAGTCAAAATAGCTTCAGTTATAGTTTAAACCGAAATAAATATTTTACCAAAAATAAACAATATTATAAACATTCTGATTAAAACTTATAGTTTAGCTTTTGAATTTAAGTGAATGAAAAAGATTCAATTCTAAGACAAAGAAAATAAATTGAGAACTCAAAATTAAATTGTCAAAAAATTTCTAGACAAGTTAGATCATTAAGATTGGAAATAAAAAAAATTATTTTATATGAGTTCATGCTTTGAATCAATAACTTGATTTAATCTTTGAAAGAAATTTACATAATGATTCTTTCAGTGAACAAATATTCTTCAACCCAAAAAAATATATAATCTTAAATTGAAATAATCTAGGCTGCTCTAATATGTCACATATCACAATAAATTAACTCCATATAAAAATTCCGTTCTTTCCTAAAAAATAAACAAGTAAAAACGTCTTTTATTTTTTTTTTTTTGGGGGGGGGAAATGCCTACAGCTTAGTTCTTAAGCGGAACGATTCCTACAAAAGCAAAGATAACTGGATTCCATTATTTGTGGTAAAACGGATGAAAAATTATCCAAATCCATTTTTCATTTAGATCGTCTGCGGCGTTTCTTATTGCCCAATTGAACATAAATAAGAAAAATTCTTTGCAAAATTAGATTCAAAGATCGCCAAATCATTCAACCCAACTGAATCTTCTCTTTCTTATGCCCATACTTTTCAGACTCTTGAAAAGAACCCTTTAAAAATAAATAACCAGCTAGGATTCCCCCATGGATTGCTTTCTTTGATGTGTTGAAAAATGATTCGATTTCTATATTTCTACTCTTTCCTTAAATCGTTCTTCTTTTGTGAAACTTCGGCACATATTGTTGGATTATATTTATTATAAATGTGAGGATTGTATTAAGTGATGATGTTGGCTCTATATTTAAACAATATTTACGTCTGTGTTTTTATATGTTTTGTAATAATACAGATGTGCAGATTTGGAGAGAAAGTCTAGCATATTTATATTATTACAACTATTTTTTTTTGTAAAAAAAATATCATTAATAAAAAAATTACGGAAAGGAAAAACAATAAAAATAAAATGTGAAATAAAATAAATAAATAAACCAGTAAGGTACATTGAATTTGGGGATGATGTGGCCAACATGTTTAAAAAATAGTTTCATGAGTATCTTATGTATTTTACGTCTGCGCTATTCATTTTCTAAAAAGTGTTTTTCAGCACTTTTTCGTTCCATATATATTAAAGTAATATGGTAAAAATTCAACATATTTTACCTTTTTCTTTGAGTATTATTTAAAATACGGTACTTATTGTTAAAAAAATTCAATTACAATTTACGAAAATTGAAAGAAATTTTCGAAGAAAAGGGTTAATAATTAAGTTTTTCTATGGACTTAAACTCATTTTTTTGACGAAAATAAATGAATTTGCCGTTTAAATTACTTTATTATGATCAAGTCCTTAAGTTAAAAAAAATGAAGAAAAACTTTATTAGCAACAGAAAATGACCACTATAAGACACCATTGGGGGATTTAAATAACATAAAAATTAAAAGATACCGTTTGTACTTTTTCAAGAACTAAATATGTGCATAATAATGTGTTTGGAATGTTTAAGCTTAATGTCTCTATCATGTTCTCACACTTTTAAACTCACTTTTTGACAAGCTTTAACAAGTTTACCGTTAAAAATGGCTGAGTGGTAATTAAATTAGAAAAAAAAAAGAATCAATCTTTCATTTACCAATCATGTGATCGTGCGTGTTTAGTCATCAACTATTTCACGCCCAATCACGCAGAAACATGAATGGGAAAAAATATGCACATTGACTGAATCCTATTTTTCATTTGCTAAAACTTTTGTTTGAATGGAAAAGAGAAAATGGAAAAAACATATTTGACTAATAGGGTTTACTTTGAATAAAGCTTTGCTCAATATGAAAGATACATAAGTTTTAATATTTAATGCTACACAATCACAAATGAGGCTTTCTCACTAATTAAACATGTCATTTGGCGAAGTTGAACATTTTATTGCTTTTCATAGTATAGTGCAGTAATAAATATTTTCATTTTTAGTACATTCTTTTTTGTCAAAACCTGGACTAATTTGTAAATGGGGCCTGAAATAAACTATCGGATATCATACAACAAAATTTTATTTGCCTTTATTTTTTTTATTGTAATCTTAAATAGTTAAGGGTTGGAATTGGTTGCTCTTTTCTAGGAATGATTATAGAAGATACTTCTAGTTTTTTATTTATTTTCTTTTGACTAAAAACAGCGTATTTTATTTTTTATTCATAGCAAAGATACATTTCTAATGATTCTAAAATAATTTTAGTTTTATTTACGTCTGTATTAAACTTATTTTTTTTAATTGTAATCTTAAATAGTTAAGGGTTGGAATTGGTTGCTCTTTTCTAGGAATGATTATAGAAGATACTTCTAGTTTTTTATTTATTTTCTTTTGACTAAAAACAGTGTATTTTATTTTTTATTCATAACAAAGATACATTTCTAATGATTCTAAAATAATTTTAGTTTTATTTACGTCTGCATTAAATTTATCTTCACACTTTATCAAATTTCGTTGTGCCACTATTTAACGTTGCTCCATATTCTTTTTTGGTTGCTGTCTCGCATAACTGTAATTTTCAAGACAAAAAGAACATTTTCCATAAAGCTATTACTCCGAAAAATTAATTTTGATAAAGATACTCCTTGCATTATTGATATTAATTTAAGGTGAGATTTTAAGAGAAATATTTATTTGAAAACAATTTTAATAACGAAAATGTGATGCTTTTTTCGGCTTTTTTTCAAACACCTTTTATGATACGAAACAAATATTTACTAACATTATTCTAATTTATATTATCAAAAAAGCTTTCATAAAATTTAATAACATGTGTGCATGAATTACTCAGAAAAATAGTGCAACTTGAGTGCTTTGTACCTTTACAAGAAATGTTCAGTAAACATGACACTTTTTTACATGTCGGGTACAGGGATTTTACTGCATAATGCGGTCTTTTTAATGAAGTGAAAATAAATCGATATTTATATTTTTATTTCGCCGGCTTGGTGGCCGAGCAGTTAGCGTGCCTGACTGCGAAGCCAATTGTTGCGGGTTCGAGTCCCGTTCAGGACATGGATGTTTCTCTGTGATGTGTGAATGTACCCCACCTTATGAGCGTGTATCAGTGGCAGTATGGTGTGGGTAATGCTGTTCGCCTCCGTTTCTTAAGTTTACACATGCCCACCGGATAACGTTAAAGAGAAGCACTTATATAATACTATTTAGGACGCAAATAAAAAAAATAACAATGAAAACTGAAGAAAAAGTATAAGATATTAAATTCCAAGTTGCAAGAGAGCCAAGCTACTAATATCACAGATGGATATTAGAAGAAAAATATTTTAAGATGAAATGAAATAAGTTATTGCCTCATAAGAGAGCTAAAAGTATCTGCACCGCAGAGGGAAACCAAAATCATTTGCAAGAAATAAAAAAAAACTAAATAAAAAACTACATATCAGTTTGTGAAAGCACTACTGGAAATAGCAACTTAACTATCAAAATAAAAATATTAAAAAGAAATTAAGATGCGCTGACAAACATTTCAGTATCGTCAAGAAGGCGTTACCATTCAAAAAGTGCAAGAGCAGTTTCAGCGATTGGCGGTATATTACCGCAAACAACCATACTCTCTATTGCTTCAATATAAAACAAAACAAAACAAACCAACAGCAACTCAGACGAAGACTATATACCGTAATATTGAAAATAGAAGTTGAAATGCATAAAACCTCCAGATGGGAAACAGAATTTATCGGATGAAGTTCGAGTACCAAACAATTATTTCTATTAATTACATTATTTAATTATTATTAACAATTAACTTGCTTTGTACTATACTATATATATATATATATATATATATATATATATATATATATTACGTTAGAATGAAAAAACGTAAAAAAATAATGAAATTATGTGTAAATCTAAATATATATGTATTTCCATCTTCAATCCTTTTGTATCTTTCGAAATGTGAAAAACATTTCCGCACTCAATACAACATTTCCAGAACTTTTCTCCACCAGATACCCTACCCCACCCCCTGTATTCACCCGATCATTTCCATAAGCCGCTACCTCAAACTGCAGCCATTTCCCGCCGCGCCGTGTGCATCTTTACTGATTCTTCTTTTCTTCCACGTTTCCTTCTCTAACCACCCCGGTAGTATGCTGCACGTGTTGTTAATTCTCCTTACTTTGAGTACATCGGATAAATCTGTTGCCCTATCCTGTCACCGAATACAAGGGAGTTATCCATTTTCCAGAAGTTATCCATTTTCGTTTCCCGCTATACCGCCTTCTTCTTTGTTCCTGGAATGAAATTCACGCCCATCTCTGCCCCCCTTTTTCCCTTTTAGATTGACCCCTGGGGGTGAGATATGAATGGAAGGGGATTAAATGAAAAGGCTTTTATTTCCTTATTAGGGAAAAGGGAATAAAATTTATCATTTCGGGAAAAGCAATTTCGGAAAATTACTTAGTAAAACTGGATATTTAGGGAAGAAGTCAGGGGGTGAGATTTGTCCGGAGGAGAGTTTTTGGCTTTTTAATTCACTTGAATAACTCGAGTCAAGTGCAGCTGAAGAAGAGAAGTGTTGCTGTTGCAGTTGCATTATGAAAATTAAATAAGCAATTGAAAGGAAGTTATGAAGATTCACCATTCCGCAAACAATCTTTTAAGTCTATTTTAACAACGACTTTCATTTCATCACAATTCATTTTCTTTTCCTCAAATGTACTTTTATTTGAATTTATGTATATTTCTTCTAATTTATTGGAAGTAGTAATTAAAACTTTTACTTTTAATTATCAAATGGTAATGTGCAACGCAACTGAAAAATCAATTTCTACAATTATTTTGAAATCAAAATTTTTAGCGTACGTAAATCAAACGTTCATTTAGTTACTAATTCTGTTAAGGCATTAATAATCGAGGTATCTAAACACGTATAAATCTAAATGATATGCATTTACTTGCTCCCAAAAAATTGAACCATAACAATGAACCATAATTCCGGGAATATAAACCGTAATAATAAGCAAAATTTCTGCTGGTATTCTACGGGTATTAAATTAATTTACGTATTAGTACGAAAATATGGTTCAATTGCTGCACCACATTAAAGGTGAAAATTTTGAACGATATTTTGATTCAAAATGCCCAAATATGCCAAAAATCCCAAATGAAATAGATCAAAAATAAATAAAATAAATTAAAAGAGTCTAAAAATTACCAGCTAACATAAAAAATAATAGAAAAACGGTACAACAAGATAAAAGCCGAGATGGGGGAAAAAAAGAAAGAAAAAGACAAATTTTGAAACATCGGATGTAGTTGATTTTTTGTTGAGATTGTTTTTTTCTTTTTTTAATTATATTTTAAGCTCTTCCGTTACGGGAATTCGATATGATAAAAACTTTTTACATTTTGTTTATGTTTTAAATAGATCTTTTTTTGTATATATATATATGTATAAATACTGACACAGTGCGATTTAAGTACAATAACTATTGCTACGGAATAATAAGCTATTCGTCCAAAACATTTTAGCATTACGTAAGAATTATAGCTAACATAAAAATATCAAAACGTTTCAAATTTCCCATGAAAGTAGCTATATTTTAGTAATCCCAATCTTTGTTTAAAATATACTTGCAAATAAAAAAATAAAAATTTTCAGTTAACAATCGTTAATTCAAATTTCTTATAACAATGTGTAAAATTGCTGCAATCTTAATAAGAGTAATAAATTGAACCAGATGTTCACCAATTGCATTTTTAGACAAATTAATAAAACTTTTCTTTTTTAAAGAATTAATAACAATTTATTATAAGCACTAAAGTAGAATTGTGTAACTGTAAAATGCTGTTGTCTTCAAATACTGCTATTTAGAACTGCACAAATTTTAGTGTACACGTGTCACATTAGACATAAAAAAAATCAACCAAAATGTCATCTATTTTCTACAAGCTGTTACCAATTTCATTTCAAACTGCATCGATTTCCAATGACAGAGGATATAGCTAACCTTAAACTGGCGCCTTCTCTTTCCCGTGGTTCATGAAACATTTCACCCACGACTCTTCAACTTTTTGTCATTTTTCATCGATTTTCTTTATATTTTTTTCCTTCTCACAGACGAATATTGCGTGCAATATGTTCATTTTCCATTTTTACCCCCCAAAAAAAGATAAGGAGATTTCCCGCTGTTCATTTCTGGATCTGGCTACCACAGCGAGAATGATAAATGTTACCTGTCGCAATTTTCTCCGTCTTTTTTGTATTGAGATTGACACGCGTAAAAGTCAAATTCATAGTGTATCCAAGCGATCGAACTATAATAAGTTGTAATGAGATCACATGAGTCATAGATTTTTGGTCCTGAAAGTCAATAATGACTTGTCTTATTATCGTCTTCAACAAGTAAACAAGGCTTCTATTGATAACTGGATAACGCAAATTGTGTTTTGTAACATTAATATTCTCTTTCGCTTATATCTTTCGAAATCTATCAATGCATAGATATTAAAGAATATGGTTGAATTTCATCTCAAAAATGAACTCTTTTAGAATGCATAAAATTTCATTTGAAAATCACATTTAAAATTTGACATAAGAAATGACATTTCTGTTTTCGCCAATGATTATACCAGACAGAAGTCTCAGTTGACTGCACCCGGGTAGATCGCGTCCTTATAGGCTTATATTATTGGTCCCAGATAGATATTGGGTAGCCTATATTTTGTAATATAAGTCCTAGATAGAAATGAGTCTGTGTTCAATATTGAAAGTCTATCTTGGTTCATTATTCAAAGTCTAGTCAATATTAAAAAATAGTAACGGCTTCCGCCGACTCCGCTATTACGGATGTTCAACTTAATGTTACATATTGTTTTGCTGTGCAAATTTATGAAACTTAAAAAAAACTGAATTTACTAAGGTGAGCGGTGATGGCTCAGGCGATAGAGCATTCGCCTTCCAATGAGGGGAACCGGGTTCGAATCCCAGTGTTGGCTGGTAGATATGAATTGCGCATTCGGCCTGCACCGATCGCAGTGCTGACGTAAAATATCCTCAGTGGTAGACGGGTTAGAGTCCCCTTGCTGTCAGACTAACTGTGGGAGGTTTTCGTGGTTTTTCTCTCCATGTATCGCAAATGCTGGTTAGTTACATCAAAACGTCTTCCACGAGGGCAAACTTCTCCACATACTTGATCCATAAGTTCCCTTGCCTTCTGGATCGGGTTCAAAATTACAAGGCTGAGAAGTTGAACATTGGTAGTCGTAAACCCAAAAAATTGGGTCGGCTGTTCAACGATGGTTACAAAATAAGATAAAAAAAAATAAAATTTACTGAGGTGTGCTGAAAAATGTACAAGAATTACAACAAAAAAAAAAAAAAAAAACATTCGATACTTTGTTATTAACTGTTAAACATGTTGAAAACAATAGTAAACAGACCGCAGGAATACAACTAAAGAGTAGAAATGTGGTATGCTGAAAGGACCACATTTCCTAATGAGTTTGACTCAGTTTTTTTCGTAATTCCTATTTGTTTGAAAGTTATTGAAAACTTATCTTTTTGTATCATTTTTTAATATTTGTGAATAGCGAGGCAATAAAATAATAAATCGACATTAATTCACAGAGCATCTGTTTCATTTTGTTTAAGTATTTAATTTGAAGTATTTATGTAACTCACAGTACTTATCTATCCATTCATATGATATTAATTATTACATAGATTTTTTACTTTTGCAGTATTCAAAAAAAAAAAAAATAAATAAATAAAAATACTTTTCTAAAACGACTTTTTAAAATTCCTTTTCTTATAGACTCTTCCAGCAAATTCTGTCAGATTCTCTATTTTGCCTTGAAAAATTGCAGTCTTTAAAATGTAAAAAAATGTAAACCATTTTAATTTAATTTTTTCGTCTAATATTAAATAACAAAATAATAATAAAAAATAATAATAACAATAAAATAATGTCAATAAAATATTAATAAATATGTACTAAAAGCTAATTTTTGCATGGAATTATCGTTGAATAAATGGATTTTATACTTGCGTGTAATTTTTTTTTCAATTCTCCTAAAAAGTTCTCCAGATACGATGAAATACGCAAAAAGTAAAATTAACAATAAGGGATCAAAACTGTTGACTACCCTCTTGACCAAACTATGCGGATCATATTTCCCAGATTACCACCTCCCCCTTATATTCGAGGGTCAGAAATCCGAATCTATCGAGAAAAAAACGTATGCTTATTCAGAGAAAGTACGTTTTTGCGTCTCATTTCGCAACGTAAAATATTGTCTGCACTACTAAACTATCATATTTGAGGTCAATTCCTCGAACCATTCAGTTTGAGATTTAAAACTTGAGAATCCGATCATTAGATCAAAAATTATTCGAAGTGTAATTTCTATTATTTTGCGCACTGTATATGACTTTTCAAATGTTCAAATTTTTTTCAAAAATTTCCAAGCAGAATATTGACAATTCTAATTGATTTTTCAAAATTCATATATATATATTTTTTCAATAGACCCTGCATTAATGTGTTAAAGAACTGTCAAATTCAAAGTCCTTGAAAAAAACTTCAACATTTCAACCCAAAATACAAAATAATAATAAAAAAAATCTAAGCTACATTCAACCGATCAATATTCTTTTTTTTCCCCCTTGAAAACCTACTACACCCGACGCTTCCATTTTCCTAAGGATAAAAACCGGCAGCCGGTTTTTGAGAGTAGAGAAATATTACTTTTTGCGGTGATTGAGGTAGCAGGATATTTTTTTTCTTCTTTTTCTTCCTTTGAGGTAAAGAAGAATGAGGTATATCGGTTCGGGTAGAGGGCGTGTTACATCCATTTTCGATGTAGACGGGTACTTCCATTCCCTCCTACTACCCGGGCTGTCAAAAAATACCCTCCTCCCACGTCATCTGACATATGACGGGGAGCAGATTGACACGGAATAAATGGCTCGATCTCTGCTCTCTATAACTCGCATCTCGCCGTTGATATATATATATAAAAGTATATATAAAATCCCATATTCCTTTTTTGGATTCTTAAAGCTACATAGAACGCCAAAACTACTTATATTTTAAAGTAAGGGAAACATAGAATTAAAGATAGCTTTTTCTTTGGGTTCTATCTAACCATATCCGCTTGAAGTTATTTGTAAAGGGATGAGGAAAGTTTCAAATAAGGTTGGGGATTTGATATAAACAGGAGGGAGGGGTAAGAAATGGTCGTAAGGAAAGTGCTTTTGCTTACTTTGAATTCGTTCTATTTTTTTTATCGCGTAGGTTACATAAATTTCTCTTGTAAAAACGCTTTTTATAAAATTCTCAGAAATGTTGTTAAACATTTGTGGTCATTTAAGTAAGAAATACCTGTATCTGAAGGCCCAGTATGCAGGAAAAAATACAAATAATTTAAGGCATTAAAATAGGGAAATGTCTAGTGAATTAAAATTCGTTATTTTTTATTGATTCATGTATTTTGTGTTAGTAATGAAGATTTATGACAGGAAAAATTATGATGAACCTTCGAAAATAAATCATTATGTCAATGGATCAAACAAATCACTGTCGTGCTGCAAAATCTTAAAATTCTTGTTTAAATTTTCTTGCTTTCTAAAAGTAACTAGTAATCTCTAAAAATCTTTGTTTTTAAATAATTAGCTAAATTACACCGTAGATTGGTCGGTACTTCATTTACGTCACACTAAAGCTGCACAATGGGCTATTGACGATGATCTGGCAAACACCTCAAAGCTGAGGATGATCCGAAGACATGCCATCACAAATCTGATCCTTTGCAGAGGGAATGATTCCCCTCTTAGGTAATCCGACGACCTGTGAACGAAGTCACGCACTTTACGGTAGAACAGTTTAAAGAGGACCGTTACTGCACGCATTTGGATCTACGCAGGCTGATCAAAGTGGTCACCATTCCGCTCTCTGACCGCAACTAGTGATGCTTGACTTCGTGTTCGACTAGGAACCGTATTTCTACTATCAGTCCACAGCGGGACAAATCAAAATGTACTTAAAAAGTAGCACTTAAACACTTTGGTGGCTATGGGGTGAGAAAAAAAAAGAACGAGTTAAAAACATCAAAGGAAGACACGTCGTTCAAGAATCGATTTTGTAAGAAGTTACATCAGGGATGAAGGGAGCAATGTAACGATAAGAAATTTTTTTAAATTGTTCAAGTAAGCGTTGATGGAAGAAAATGCCGTATTTCCATGTGGGCAATAATATGTTGTTGTGTTAGAATTTCGGAAACTTGTTAAGTATTCATCTGAAAACAATACTAAGAATTAGTTTATTGGCAGTTATCAACGAAATCGATTCTTTATTCGCTAAATTCAGATTTATTTATCTTTCAAAAATAAATGCCTTAATTAATGGTAGGTTAAATTGTTATTATTTTTCGTTTTAAAGATGATTTATGTACAGAAATGTTAAGAATTTTTTTTCTTTTTCAAAACCTGGAAGAATGAGAGAAAGGATGCATACGTTGTGGACGAATTTCAAAATCGTGCACTTTACAATTGTCACCGGTGTTTAGCAATGAGCTTGTATAAATGGAAATGCCCCCATTTTTATTTAGCTTGATATTTTCAGACTTATAGTAATTTCACGATAGGTGACTTGAGGCTGATTAGAAAAAACTTTAATAACACAATGAAATTGAATTTACTCTAGGCTTATAGTAGTAGGCCAGCCCTCGCTATTACAGGCTTATTGAAACGGTCTGATTTAAGGCGAACTGAGCTATGAAAAATATGCTTTCTATTTAGTTAAAAAGCATCTAGTCTCGTTGCAAGGAGATATAAAAATTTTAGGCTTAATGGAAAATACTAGAGAGTTTTTCAATCACCCTAGAAAAAGGCACTTTTGCATTGCAAAAGTAACCCAATAGCATTGCAAAATATCAGATCTTTCTTTTGCCTACGATTTATATAAAATAATATTATATCATGCGTAAGCAAAAAGGTATAATTTAAGAGAAAACTTTAACAAAATCCTTTTTGTAACAATTTCCATGTCATGCAAATATGTCTATCGAGATAATATAACAATGTGAAATAAATAAACTATCTCATCTTCTATTACTTTATATCCCAGTTGTTTTCATATCTATGTATGTAAGTAAAAGTATTCCTAAACCTTATATAATTTACTTGTTGATTCATGCATTAAGTATTGCTACTTATATTTTAAAGTATGGATAACATTGGATTAAATAAAGTTTTTTTCTTCCTGTTTTCAATTTTATCTATAAATCTGTTCGTAAAGTTTAAAATAAAATAGGGATTTGAGATAAACAGGGGAAAAAGAAGAATAATCGTATGAAGACGTTTATTTGTTATTTTTTCGATTCTAAAAGTCCCAGAGGTTCTAGTTGAATCCTTTTACGAACGGTATTTGTTTTTATTTCCAACATTCAATAATGTTGAATGTTGTTACTATTGTTGTTTATTATTATTGTTTGTAATTATTTATAACATTTAATAAAGGTAAACTTCCCATGAATACGTTATGTAATGATATTTTTATAATTAAAGTGTAACATTTTAATAAGATTTGCACCTATAAAATGGGGTGCAGTCTTTAATTATTAAATATTTTAAGATCTTAAAATATAAAGTCTTAATAAAAGATTTTATTTGAATAATTGTAATAACTCTACGCATTTAATAGGATTTATTAAAATTACTTGTGTTTAATTCGTACGAGTATAAAAACCTTAAAATGAAGTATTTTTTGCTATCCAAAAATTGTGAGGGAAACCTGATATTTATCGTTGAGATTCATAAACCTTCAATATTTAAACCTTTTTTAACCAATCGTTTAAATTTTAATATTGTTCACATCCTTATTCTCAAATATTCTTTTGGTAATTCTTTTGGTTTTTTCCTCCTCACATAATTTGAGTGCTGTCACTATAATTTCTACCTCTATTTTTAAATTTAATTTTAATCAATACTTGAATGAATATGAAAGTAATAACTTAAACATATTGCAAATAAAACTAAAAAAACTGTTACGTTGTAGCAAAATAATACAATATAAATACAACGTCAAAGTTTTGCAAAAACCACTAATTTCTTTCCACTAATTAAATATTGAAAGTTCTTATAAATTCCAGGCATCAATTATTTTTATTTAAAAAATCACCTCAGATATCAGGTTTTTAATTTATGCATCAGTTGATGAAAATGTTAAAACTTCAAAAAGTTGAAGTTCAAGAAATGGTTGTAAAAGCTAAAGAAGTGTCAAATGATTTCGATGAAAACAAAAACTCAATCCCAAATGTTGAAACATTTGCGGAAGGCCTCAAAGCCTATGAATGAGGAGCTTTCTATAGTCTTTCGAAGAAACAGAAAATGAACAGCAATCTGTTGCAAAATTCATTATTTGGGCTAAGAAAATAATTAAATTCAAGCCCAATTTTTCAAGTATTTTAAATAAATAAATGTGTTTATTCATCTTATTTTGCGTCATAAATATTATAACATTAAGTGCATACATTTTCGATTAATATTTTTCAGACCTAATTTGAATTTATTAGTTTTTGAGTTCATTATTTCGTTAATACTTTTCATACATTTCCAAGTATTTGCTGATTATTTATCGTTCGTAATGAATGTTCTCATGAAAAAGGGTCGATTGAAATTCTACTGTAAATCATCTCTACTCTTATAAAATCAAAAATGTAGTTATTAGAACAGTTTGAATTAAAATAACGTGTAAAAGAATGACTTGTATGAAGATTTTAAAAATAATTTTCGTTTTCCACTTACTTTCATCCAACATTTCCACTTTTAAATACAATTGTTCCCCTAGCTCAACTCCGTGTACTTCGTATCCAGACGCATTCACTACCTTTAATCTAACTGGTGGTGTAGCTGCAAGACCTGTAATCACTTGGGTTAAGCTCACTAGGTCTCTGAAAATAAGAAATTTAATTTCAGAAAATGTACAATGAATATAAACAATTTTATACTTTACTCAATAATTAGAACAGTTAATTTTTATTAAGATAGTATAAAGAGTAAAACTATTACTCCGACAGAAGAAGAGCTTTGATTACTCGGATCCATTTAAACGTTTTGTACGTCAATAACCATGATTGATTTAGAATCTTGTAAATGTTAGTTTATGCCAAGCAAACCCTTACTTTAACTTATTTAGACTTAAAAGTTTGGGGAGGTTTTTTTAAAATTATTTTTAAGAAATTCCGTATTAACATGTTGAATGCCACGCTAATTTTACATGGCTTGCCCATCTGGTCAAACGGTAAATAACTGCAAAAACAGATTTTGCTAGTTTTTTAAAAGGTTTAGCATGACTTATCCGAAAAAAGTGGTGAATTATATAAGCCTACGAACTGTTAAAAAATAGTGGTGGATAAAAATCAACTAAATTGAATTTATTAAACCAAGAATCACAATTAATGAACTACCACTTGAAAATATTTATTCGTTGTCCGAAACAAGTTGGCATCTCTGTGTATATAAATAAAACTATTTTTGTGCGTTCTATATTGCATTAATTTTTTCAAACCATTTTAGTAACGATAATAATGCAAAAAAATTAAAAATTTACTCGAATTATGTGTTTCTAATAATCTTGGCTTCGTCGGTCAACGGTGACCCCCGTGGTACTACGAACAAACTCAGTGCCGGTCACTGGTGACCCCCATGGCATTCAACATGTTAATGTTACGGTTGATAATATTAAGATTCAAGATTTGGTATTATCACTGAATAATTCTCGAATTAAATATCAGATCGTATTTTTTTTCATTGATTCGTACTCGTTATGCATTTTCTGTACCCTTGTGCAATTTCAAATTTCTAAGTCATGTAATTTAAAGTTAATGCTTAAAGTTATAAAAAGTAGGGAGAAAAAGTGAGAAAAAATTGCAAAAAAACACTTTGTAATAATTTTCTAATTTGCTAAAATTTCCAAAAAAATGTTAAAATTATAAATAAAAATGGACTCTAACACGTCAAATTAAACTTCATTTGAATTTTCGAGGTCTACAGCGCGAAAAGTATTTTTTTACATCAAGTTTAATATGTAATAAACCTTGGAACTAATTATTGGATGTTAATTTTTTTTATTTCATCATACGTCTTGTGCATTCTTACACACACCTTCGTAATTTCAAGTTTCATAATCATATGAAAATCGTGCAACAAAGAAAAATGTAACGCTAAGTACAACACAAAAGATAGTAGCGGCATTGCTTGCAATCTTTCAAAGAGATAAAAGATCGTGCGATACAGAGATATAAAAAAGATACGCGGAGATAATGAAAATAAAACAATAGAGAGAAAATGGAAATTTATTAACTCAGCTACGGCAAGTTTAAATATGATTCATATCACTAAACACTTACGAAATTGTTAATTATAAAGTAGGCACCATTTAAAAAATCTTACTATATTTTAAATTAAAAATTGCAACAAAGAGTTACAATTATACAAATGCTAAAACAATTTATTGAAATTGAATTATATAAGTTCACTGCCTAAAAACAGTGGTTTAACACTTCAACAATCGTAATTTTATTACTAAATAACATATTATTTCGACAAACTGTATGGATATCAGAACAATGAGCTATTGTTATAAACACGTCATGTTATTGAAGTTTAGATGATTGTTTATGAAAAATCATATATTGTAGCGTCAATAATTACGCGCTTAAAAAAAGCGTTGCTTTTATATAAAATAATATACCCTCCGAACAAACAGTTAAAGTAAATGATTGACACTGAAATATAAAAGAAATAGATAAACAATGGAATTTATTTTTAAAAGGTATCAATTACTAGCTGATACAACATCAAAGAACTTCCGTGAGTACAAACACAAAGCAATAAAAGTAACAATGTTTGTAAGTGATGAGTTAAAGAATATAATTTGAGCACTTTTAACATTTCTTGCCTGGTTGCTTCGAATAAAAACTCGGTTCTAATAACAAATGTCCAAAGTTATCTGATTCTGATACCTCATGGAAAGAGAGATGATGTGTTTTGATAACTTCGACGGTGGGAATGTGAATGATTATGGAATAAAAAGGGTGTTTATTCTAAATGTGTTCTTAAGAGAAATCGTTTGAGTGATGTTATATTCGTCACGTGAATATATCAAAATGGTCTTTTGCTAGATTAAACGCCTTGAAATGTTCTGTGGTATTCTTCCTTCACAGTGATTGAATGCAGGGGTAGGTAAATACATTGAAATGTGTTGTTTCAGGTCGGAATAGTATATAATTGATAGTTCGTGTTTGTATTAGGAGTGCTTGATTCTAATTTATTTAAATGCAGACTAAAAAAAAAAACCTCATAATTAAAAAAAAAAAAAAACTTTACGTTTTACTTAGTTCGAATCGGAAATATTCCGCCAGAAAATAATTAGGGAACAATTAAAATGTGAACGAAATATAACTGATCGAATACGTTTGTATGATAATATGGTACGGGTAAAAAGGCTTTCATATTGCAAATGAAGAAAATCGTTTGCATGATGACGATTCGAAATGTTTGCACTGCGACGGAAATGATAGGTTTCGGACTGTTGCGAATCAAAATTAACTGCACTATGATGACAATAAAGGAATCTTTCGCACTGGGACGAAACGAAATTGTTTCAACTGTGATGGAGTTGAAAGGATTTGTATTATGGAGGAACGAAATCGTCTGCACTATGACGACCCAGTTGAAACCTACTATCACGTAACGAAATCGTTTGCATTATAAATAATTCAATCGTTTTCATTATAAATAACGATTAATCGTTTGCATGATGACGATTCGAAATGTTTGCACAGCGACGAAAATGATAGGTTTCGGACTGTCGCGAATCAAAATTAACTGCACTATGAGGGCAATAAAGGAATCTTTCGCACTGGGACGAAACGAAATAATTCTTATATTAAAACCGGTAAACTAACGGTATTCAAAAGTTACAGTATTGTTTATGCAATAATGAACTGTTTATTTAATGTATTAATTATGTTACGTTAAAAAAATCAACATGATCAATATTATAGAGCAATATTGATCATTGAACATATTTTTTAAAAAAAATATGTTTTAAAAAAATATGTTCCGTAAAAAGAAAAAAAAGAATCCGATCAATATTCTTTCTAAGAAGACAAAGATACGTTACATTCATGATAGTAGAAACATCGATGGATATTTAAATATAATTATTTTTCGTATGGTGTGATCGGCTATTGCCGTTATCGTGCAAAAGTAGCTTGATCTGCAGTTTCATATCTATAACTATAACGGTAGAACTACGGCTAGCTTCATACCATCATATTATCCTTCTTTAATATTCAATACTATTAGTTTCTAGAAGTATCTTATTTTTGTCTCATTACTAGAAATTATTTTAAATATGTTTCTTTTATTTTTTGAACACCGAAAATATTAATGATGAATATTATAACGAAAAATTGATCATTAAATAAATCATTCATCGATTTGTTCTCTAAAAATGAATTAATATTTATTCAGAAACTTTTTTCTAAGATCTATTTCTAAGCTACACAATACCCGAATAACAAGTTGTTAAACACATTCGTAGTAATGTTAAACATGAAAAAAAGGCTACTGAAAAAATAGGAATTTGTGTATGACCCCCAAGAAATGGTTATCCTTCATTCTCAACTTCCAGCTCATTCTCCATCTTTTAGTCGGTTCTTTCGATTTGCATCGGGAGTGGTTGGGAGACTCCATCAAAAAAAAAAAAAAAAAAATTCTTCCACTTCAGGCTGAACTTCATCAAGAGAAAAAAGGGGTGATGGAAGGAGGGGTGGTCGTCCAATCGGGACGGTGATAATCCCGATCAATTTGCATGCGACGAAAGATGGATGCTTCGAAAATATGCCTTAGCACAAAATTTGCATTTTTATGCGAGTAAAGGACGCGGGCGACTTTATTTGGAGTTTTATTATGTCTCGATTGATAAGGGGAAAGAAGTATATTTTAAAGCACACGACAACATCCAATAACCCAAGTCATTTTTTTATTTTATTTTCAAACTTAACCACTTTTCTGAAAGTGAGCGTACTATTGTAATAAAGTTTAGTGCCTTTTTTTTCACCCAGAAACCTATAAATCATTCACAACAAGTGAACACTTTATGCAACAGAAATAAAATTTTATTTAGTAGTCTGTTAAAACATTTTGTAAAATAAATATTTAGGCATCAATGGTAGGAATATATCCTATCCTTTATCCTTATATATATCCTTTTACGAAATCTATAAATCATCCACAACTTCTGAACGATGTATGCAACAGAAATGTTTGTACTCTTTTGCACATAGCGTACTATAATTTTTACTATTAAATATTTTAAATATAATAAACATACTGATACATTTATATTATAAATAAAGATTGAGTACCAAATTAAATATAAATACTATTTATTTTTTTAAATAAATATTTGAAAAGGAATGGTACAAATTGCCTTTATTTAACTCTTATTCTATTCTATTCTATTTATTACTTTATTTGCCTATTTCTTGTAGTAAAATATGGTTTTCATTGTAAATTTTATACACAAGCAGAAAAATAAACACAAAATTGTGGAATATTAGTAATTTTAAATATAAACTAAGATATTCAAGAAAAATATCTTAATTTGCAATTTTAAGATACAGAGAAATTTATTTTTTTAATTCTGAAGAATTAAAAAAGAGAATTTGACTGCAGAACTGAAGAGAGAAAGAGAGAGACTGACTGCAGAAAGAGAATTTGTAGGATAAAATTCAATTTTTATTATTCAAAAAATTTAAATCTACATGTAATAATTCGAATTAAAATTTGAGTTTCCTTTTAATACTCTAAAAACAGTAAAAGCCCTTATCAAACTAAACAATCAAATTAATTTTTCTGCATAAATTATGATAGCCGGGTCGCAATCTCAACACATTTGGTGTCAATATTTTATTTTAAATTTTATTGTTTGCAATTGCGGCTAAATCATTCAAATAAAATACATTAAAATAAAACACATTCAAATAAAATACAATGACAATTAAAGTTAAAATTTTTTTATGAGGCACAGAAATTAACATTTATTTCATTTCTTAAAATTCAAGTTAATTATTGTTTTTGTTATTTCATTTTCCATAATTACAAATAATGAATTTAATTGAAGCTGTAAACTGGAATTTTCACTTTAAAAAATAGCAGAATTGTAATTTTTACTACAATTAACGTGCATTTAAAATAACAAATTGGAACAAAACAAAATATATGTGGAATTTTAGGTTTACATATGACATTATTAAAATGATCTGATAATATTACCAACACTGAAACGTGTTGTCATAATATTATATTAAAATCCCAAATAATCTGATATATTTCAAATAACATTTTAAAGAACTCTCTTATTAATGTTCTTAAGCACTGTTCAGTTAATTCATTATAAGGAATTAATTAAGTTTAAGGTATAATTAGATAATCCAAAATTGCTTATTTAACTAAATATAGTATTGCAAAATGGTACTATTTTACTAGTTATTAAAATATACATTGTTTCGTAAATTTATATAAATTTAAAATCGACATTAAAGAAATTTATGAATAAAAATGCTGCTAATAAATTTACAGCTTTAAATTTCGAAAGGCGTGAAATTTCAATTAAAGCTTTATAATTAATTTTAAAGCTTGAACTCAGTTTAAAATTCAAAATTTTGAGAGCAATAGAAAAAATATATTTTAATTAAGTTTTATACTTTATTTATTTCCATTTAATTATGAAATGCATATAAGTAATAATAACAACATATAAAAGTTTTAATCAAAACATTTTTTTTAGATTTAATAAATAACTTTTACCGTCGAAGTTTATTCAGTAAAAAGGAATCTGAGAAGTTACAAAATTATTAAACCTACCTTTCGTATTAGACACATAAATTTTTTTAATCAAAACTTTTAGTTTAAATAACTATATGAATAATTTTAAAATTTAGAAAAAGTATAATAATAACTGCATTTCGTTAAATAATTAATTATTATCCCGAAGAAACGTGGAAAAAATATTCATGGTTATAATTTAAAATCACTCTAAAATTATATATGATATATTAAATTTTAATATTCAGTATATTTAATTAATAAATTATAAATGAAAATTATTTTTGTGATTAATTATACATAAAATATTTTATATATACAATTTATAAAAAAATAAAGATGTTCCTGACAAGAAAATAATATTATGTTTCAAAAAATAGGTCGTATTTGCATTGGAGTAAAGTAAATTAACATAAAATATAAAAAGATGAAAAAGTATGTTTAAAATAAACAAAAAAAAAATTTTTTTTAATTACCTTGGTAGAAATTTTGCAAAAAAAATTGGTTAAAAACATAAATTTTACTTTATAGGATTGTAACATAATAATTTAAAACACAGCCATGAGTTTTTATAATTCTGATTAAAACAATTAAAAAAAGTTTTAAACTCATTTATTTGAATTTTTTTTAATAATACATGACTTAAATTTGAAGAAAAAAAATGCCCCAAACAATGTTCCACTAATAAAAAATAAAAGCAAAAAAATTACAAAGATGCATAAATTTTAAAATAGAGTTTTAAAATGAAATTCAAAATGTTTTCAAATTATAAAGTTTAGAATCACATTGGATAGAAGGAATGGAACAAAGAGCCAGCGTTAAACTAAAGTTAACGGGTGAATAATTTTTCTGACTCGGGTAAGAAAAGAGAATAAAGTAAACGGTTACTAGATACATTTTGATATCTGGAACATGAGTAATTCAGAAAAGATAGTGCTGAATGAAAAGTTAAAGAGCACGAGATATGGAATCAGCTATTTTGCATTATACTGAAAAGATATGACATACTTATTGTTACGAAATAAATAAAAGAAGTTTTAAATTATGTCCAGTGAAAAAAAAAAACTCGAAAAAATATGTATTATGTATTTTTGAACTACCTCGGCGACTTGAAACACTCTTTTAGCTAAAGAAGGAAAATTCCTTGAGGATTTAAAACTGATTTAAATAACACAACAAATGTGTTATTTTTTGTTAAAGCGCCAGCATTTCGTGGTTTTCTCAATTACATACCGAATACTTATTCGCGGTTCTATTTCTACTATGCTAAAAACGTCATAAATTATTTCTATTACCGAGAAAATATTGAAGAAAAAAAAATGCATGTTATTGAAATTGGTTTCGTGGTAAATTAACTCCAACTTATCAGTGGGTAACATATATAAAATCCTTATCCAATTTCTGATTATCGTACCTGATTAATTTTATGTATCTTCAATGAATAAGAGCATTTTTGGATGGTTTTTCCCCAAACATATCCCCATTGCCATACCAGTGAGTCGTGTCTAGCTCCGTCCCGGCGGACCAATAAAGGCTGTAATCTCAGAGCAAGTTTATATCCTATTGGTAGAAAAATCTGGGATGTGGGCAAGGCCCTATGGAAAAGGATGAGGGAAAAATAAAAGGGAAAAAGGAAGGAGAAAAAGAAGAGTACCGAAATTGGAAGAGAGAGAAGAGAAAAAAAGCATCTCTTTTCTATTTGTATAGGTATGTCTTCCCTGTATACACGGGGGGCTGCAAGAGTTTTGGGAACAGATGTGAAGAGAAAAATAGGGGAAAAAAACAGATAAATAAGAAGATTTTCGGACACACTCTTTTAAGAAACATTAATCTTGTATTTTGAAGTTGCAAGCGGATAGAGACAGGATAGAAGCAATATTTCAAGAGGTATTACTGGATTAGGGGAATAATGGAGAACTTTTCCCCCATTTTATATCACCTTTTCCCTAACCTTAAGGTACAAGAACATAAAAATTTTACCGATATATAAAATGTAGCCGAAACATCTCTTGAAAATCGTTCAGAGGAAAGTTTAACATTAGTTTTTTTTTCTTCTAAAGCCTGCTATTTTTTTAAATATCTCCACTGCGTAGTTTTCATTTTGTAAATGCAACAGTCAGTTAAAAAGCGTTAAAAACTAAAATAATCTCGATACAATACATTACGATAAAAAATGTACAGTTCGTACAAAAATTAAAATTTTTTTTAAAAAAGTAATCCTACAGTAATCCTAATTAAGTAATTTCACTTATTCTTATTTCTTTTTGGAGAAAGATATTGGCTTAAACACTGAGTTTAATATTGAAAAAGACGAGAAGAGGTTATACATCTATATATTTATAGACTCAAATTAAAAAAATACAATTGAATCACCAAGGGTAGACAAAAAGAATGTTTTCCTATGAATTTCTAACCTAGTTTTATATTATTTTTAACAGCAGACGAAAAAAACAAAAATCTAAAATAAAGTTTTGAACACTTTTTTCTTTCAATTTGAAAAACTATATGTCTTGTGTCTTAAATATAACCTTGGAATTTCAGAGTTTGATTGAAATTGTTTTAAGCAAACGAAGTATATATCGCCATAAAATAATTGGTCTCTAATGACTTTTTTTTCGAGATTACATGGAGTTTGTTTCAGTTATTTTATATATATGTTTTTTATAATAAATTATTGAACTCGATTAAATGATTAGAAAAATAATTATTTGATTTAACTTCAGTCATGTAATAAATGGAGCAGGATGTTTATAGTTATGTGTGTGCAGGTATGTATACAAATCTGCAATTCTGAACCGATCCACCAAATTTGACTTTCATACGTTCAAAGACAAACCGGACGTAACTGTCTATTTTAAAACTACCTACTATAAAACCGGTTCGCCAGCTAAAATCCCAAGTAAGAGAAGTAAAGTAAAGTAAACTTAATCTAACATTGTCGAGCCATCGGGAAGTATTAATAGTT